>NC_080587.1:71173468-71475809 GCF_029962835.1 Magnolia sinica | reverse complement strand
GTTTCCTACCTTTGAATTTTATAGTTTTAGTTTAATCATTCACCATTATTCTTTCATATCCACCTGATTTAGATTATATCTTTGCCTAGTTCTAGTTCAAGTTACTTTCAGATTACGTACAAGGTTCAGTCCCTGTGGATTTGACTTCGGTCTTACCGAGATTATTACTACATCACAACCCTATACTTGGGGTGTGAACAATGTGGCTCATTGGGATGAAAGAATTACAAAGAATCACAGTATTCCAAAACTCATGTGGGTCATGCCACATGAATTTAGAGGTTTTTAGTTATAATTTTGAGGTTGCCCACCTAAGTGTTGAATCAACCTGATTTTGGGGATCAAGGATAAACAGGGGGTGATTCACCTAATGAACAGGGTGGATTTGATGCACATTAAGTTGTTTCCCCCATGTCAAAGAAAGTGACGCCTATCGGTAACTATGCGGGATACACATGCATTTTCCTAATAACATCTAGCTCAGCATTCACATAATATACTAGTAAATTATAAATTGAGAGAGAGAGAGAGAGAGAGAGAGAGAGAGAGAGAGAGTTGCACCTGTTCTTTTTCAAAGAGTCCAGAAAGATTCAACCCTTCAGATAGTGAAATGATATAGAATGCATTCAAAAAAGACGGCCTACCATCCCTTTCTTCCTTTCGGTCTGATATTGTGCAATCCTGACCAAAGAATGGGAATCGACCCCATCAGTCCTAAGGAATTATATGATCCCCAACCCATGAATATGCATAGTACCCCCAGATTTTCAGTTCATGCAAGTGAGGTACATGGTTCAAAGATCCAGACCATTGATTTGATGGGCATAGTGAAAAACCTCGTTCTATGCAATTTCTTTGCGTGGTTATTTCTCGGGATATTTTCAGGCTATCCTCAGGACATCATTAGGAAAATATCGCCAAAAATAAAAAAAAATATACATATTTATTTCAGATTACTATGTGTATGTAATTATCTAATGAATTGTTTACAGATTTACCATTTATGAGTTGAAACCGTGATGATTTCGCAATAAAAATGCCATATTTTAAAATATTCCGACATTTTGAAAATCTCACGATAATATTATTTGGTGTATTTTTCAGGAGTTTGTCTCAAGATTTTCAAAATCTCAGCGATAATTGTGACACTGCTGATGGACTCCACAGAGGATGGACTGTGCCCCAAACTTCTCCAGATGTGAAGATCCTAGCTAGACAATCTTTGGCCTTTCCTCAGTTGAATGTTGACACTGGACAGTACACTCTCTCATTAGTTGCTCGTTTGTATGGGACCAAGTGAAGGGATAGAATTGTCTGATAAAAGAAATTTTTTAGGAAGGTCAGTCCTAGGTGGAGCCCACCATTTCAAATATGACTCACCTAAGAGCCCCGCATGTCCAGGGTGTGGACCCACACTCATAATGCATATCCTTGGATTGAGGATATATGGTCTTCAAATTCATATAGGTCCCCACTGGATTTAATTGAAGAACACAAGTATATACTCACATTTGAAGAGCTAAATAGTAAATCAATATCGCTCGAATCGACATTCTTCAGCTCTTTGAATTTAGCAGGCTTATAGCCTTTCTTGAACCATGGGCTCTCCATAATATGGGGTATGGTGTTTCTCTCCACAAATATAAAAATTGATTGTCAGCATCAAACTCAAACAAAGAAACCGAGATTAGTTAAGAAGTTTGACTCAACCCCACTTGCACTATTGGAACATACAATCCATGAATCAGGTGGGCCCCACTACATAGATGACCTGGCTCAAAAAAAATAAAAATAGACTGGTCTTATTACCACCCATACCACACATATACATCAAACGTCAACCATTGACAATTTGTTAACTGTCCATCATTTCTATACATGTGTGGCCCACCTGATGAGTTGACCAACCAGGAGTCATCTACAATGTGAGGACCACCTGATGAACAACTAGAGTGTGTTCCACATGTGCCTGGAGGCCACAAGTATTGGTGCTTGTGGGTATGGCAATGTTCTCAGTTGTATAGAGTCAATATTGCACCAGAGATCAAAGAAACAAAGGAAAAGAAGAGAAGGAAACAAAACATACTTTTTTGGATTTGGCTCTAGTATCTTTATTATCAATCTGCAAGCAGCCGATAAAACCCAATCAGGACATGTGAAGTCTGCCCTGTATATCTGGAAAGTGAAGAATCATAAAGTATTGGTTATAAGAAAGGTGGACGACTTATAAAAAATCTGGCTAACTATTAATACTCAAAAAAGTAAAAGGATTACATGCATGGATATAAATATACATATACAAAAAGTGTAAATGTGTATAACATCTATACATATGTAGATACATGGTCTCATGTGTAAGCATATTATATGGTACCAAGTGGTCGAGTGGAGTCAGAGAACTACAGCTTCCAGTACGCCTGACTGCATTTGGGAAAAAATGGGCAGTCCATATCATGGTTCTAGACCATCCACTCGGTCCAACCCTCTCCCCATCATCCACCATGGGAAAATCAAACCAAGTGAGGATTGTAACCTTCCAATCAATGCAATACAAAACAGACAGTCCACATTCAACAAAATTGGTCTATTCATCAATATGGACCTTCCATTCAATAGGCCCACCTTGGATTGCCCATGATTCTTAATCAAAGAATCAAACAAGCCTAACCATTCCATCCACTATTTGGAAAATAGATCATGATTGTATAAGAGAGCACCAACATTCAACAGTTAAGATCGAGTGAACAGTCCAGATCAACAAATATAGACTGCCCTTGCGTCCAAATGCAGCTGGAAGCAACAGAAGTGGAGCACAACATTTAACTTATATTTTTATTGGCCATATAAATTCTGTATATTATGTTATTATGAACTAAAGACAGACTTCCCTATTTGTTCCGAATGGGGAACTTGTTATTCGGAGCTTGGTTTGTAGATGTGGGCCCCATGGAGGTCTATCCAAACCATTGATCTGACAGCCCCCCATCATGGATGGCCCATTCCCACATTATATTCTCAATTGGTCAATAACCTTCCCGTTGTTGACATGCAATACATGGTTAAAATGAAATGCACAAACAAACCACTCTCAATGGAGGAGAGACTCAATGACTAGGATCTTCCAAATTTGGGACATTTTGGGGGAATCTTCCATCCATAATGAGGCTGTTAGATGAATGGCTTGGATAAACGAACCACGCGTCCTGCATCTACAAATCAAGTTCTAACTAGGGAAGTTCCCTGTTCACAATGAACAACAAATCATTTTCTGAGGCTTTCTAAGTTTGCTTTGTCTCCCTCTTTTAATCATGTTGACACCAATCCATCAATGCCTCTAGCTGTCAATGGGTACCCAGGTCCATGGATACCTGAAGCATCCAATCCACTTTAATTGGAATGGGGTTTGGGGCCCCATTAATAGGGTTGTCAATGGGACAGGCCGGCCCATGGGCTTTTAGGTTGGGCAGGTATTTTGGCCAGGTTTGGGAATGCCTTTGAGGCCCTTGGGAAAGGCTTGGGCGTAGATATAAAGCCCAAACAATTTTGAGTGAGCTTGGGCCACCTCTGGCCCGGCCCATGCCCAGCTATCTATCTATCTATCTACACACATACATATGTGTATATATATAATACATATATGTAAGCTTAGAGAGATGCTCTAGTGCTCTCAGAGCAAAATATAAGTTATAGTGCTCCTAGGTGCATCAGTTAGATGGACAGTCCCATCAAAATAGCAAGTTCAATTCGCGTCCTCGGGATTACCCAATACATGTGGTTTGCGGACGATTGCATGCTTCCGTAGGGAATAGTCTCACCTCAGGATGGGGCGGGGACACCCCGACATCATTAAAAAAAAAAAAATGGCTAATATTTTTCAGTCTACTGTGCTGCTTGCATGGTTGTCCATGAGATGCACAATGGACCAAATGAATAGTCCAAATCAATGTATCGGACAATCCAACTGTCCAAATGCAACTAGGAGCACTAGAAATTTTAGTGCAGTGATGGAATTCAAGCATTTCTCTATTACTTATTATATATGCATATATTAGTGATGGGGCTTATATGTGAGCCCGTGCCAATAGTTCAATTAAAATGAACATTTGAGATAGCTAGAGCAGCTGGAAGCACTCGCCTGAGTCTCTCGATATGAGATATTGGCCTTCTCAGTCATGTATATACTAAAGTACATGATGGGTTAGATAAGATGTATATGGATTTAGTAAGATGAATGATTGAATTGAATTGGAACTGCAATTTTTTCATTTAATTTGGACTAAAATACCTTGAGATCCCCATTTTAGTTTTAATTAATGTCTCCATTTTATTTTTACACATTTTGAATTTTCAAGTGGCATAGGGGCTAGCCGGCTGATCCTGGGCACAAAAACTAGCATTTGGACTGAGATTTGGCAACCCGAAGCTGGGCATGGCCCCAGTCCATTGACAACCCTATCCACTAATCAGTTCAACAATTCGGGTCTGATTAGAAATTGGGTCAGGTCAGGTACCAATGGAGTTACCCACGAAGCATGGATCTTTTTAGTTTTATCCTTTATTAATACTAATATTTAAGAACCTTACGAAAGGCATGTTTCAAGTACGGATCCAAATCCAAATGTGAACATCATCTAGACCGGAATCTAGCACTGACACGAGATCTAAACTGGATTATGAATCCTACTTCATTCTTGGAACTGAACCCAAAGGACCCAACAGGAAATGGGGTGCCCAAATCTAATCGAGTTCTGATCCAGTACCTCATGCATGGTACCCGTTTTCTGACATGACCCAAATCCGATTCTCTTAGTCGGTTTTGGATCTAGGTAAACCAGTATCCGACCCAATCCCAACCCATTGACAGACCTAACAATGTCTAAGTTACATAGAGACTAACCGTTCAGCCACTAGTTTAATTAAATTGGAAAATAATAAACTAATCTAATCAAAGCTACTTAAAAAGTATCCATGCTTTAAACTACTAGATGCATCTACTGATGGATGTACAAATATAAAATGAATAACCTTCTTATATAGGTTCATGATATTAGGCTCGTCGAAAGGCAAATAGCCTGCCATTAGAACGAAAAGAACAACTCCGCACGACCATATATCAGCCTTCGCCCCATCATATCCCTTGTCGACAATTACCTGTTTAGTTGACACAAGAAAGAATGGTTCAGTCCTTGCATACGAGATTCTGTTTACAGTTTTCTAAGCTGTCTTCTAATCTGCATTTCTTTTGTTCTTATGGGTGGAATAGAATACATTAGGAATTTTCTAGGCTAATGTGATATTCTTAGGCCCAAACAATGAAAAAGGGTAGTTGAGGAGATCATCATAGCCTTGTCCAAGCTATTTGGGGTTTGATTGATTCCCAAGCTTGCTTGGTGAAAGTTCAACGACCGCATGCCTACATGACATCAATCCTCCTACTTCACCTAGGCTGGAGACTGGTTGGCACACCGCTATGTGATGAGTTGTACAGAGAAAAGGATAGTTAAAGTTAGGGCTGCAACTTGGTTTTGGGTTGACCCTAATCCAATTGAATCAACCCCAATTCAGGTCAGGTTGGGTCGGATTGTCAAGGTCCACAGCTCGGGTTCAAGTTGGGAAATGCTAATCCGATTTTAGTTCAAGTTGGGTTCAGGTTGAGCCAATTCGGATCAGGTTAGGTCAGGTTGGGAATAATCACGTGTTTGTTTCGGGTTGGGTCAAGTTGGGTCGAGTACAGAGGACTTCCAGTTGGGCACCTCAAGTTGGAATTTGGGGCCGGTCGGGTTGCAGGTAGAGTCATCTTGAGGTCGGGTTGGGCTCGGGTTGACCCTCAGCCTGAACTAACCAACCCGAGTTGCACCCCTAGTCAAGGTGATCAGCTAAAACAGCAAGGATAGAATAGGAATTTAGAGATGATCTTAAAATTCAGTCAATGAAAAAATATCTTAAAATTCAAATAAGGTTCGAATGGATGGCGTCACTTTTTATAAGCCCATATGCACCTCAACAAACAGCCACACATGCCAACCTCTTACATGCAGGAGACATCTGATCCTTGAATCAACTGTGTCCCACCATAAAGTTGACCTGGCCAACAAGATCAGTTACATTAATACATTAGGTGGGCCCGCATATATGCGAAACCATCTATCATTCATATGCCTAATCAGTTAGGGGAACTGATTATTGGACCACATCATATGCCGGTTGGGGTCCACCTTAGGCACAACTCAGATGTCATTAATGCATTTGGAAAACTGGCGCACATCCTTACAAATCCAGTGCATGCATTTGTTGGCTCCCGATGCCTCAAGCTTTGGTCAAACACTACCATGGAAAATGTGGGCAGTCTAAGAGCAAATAAAAGACAAATGAAGTAAAATGAAAAGTGGGCCCTCAGAAAAACATTTTATAAAATGGGCAAAAAAAAAAAAAAGAGAGAAGAAGAAAAAGACAGCCACGTTCAATGAACCAGCTACAATTGCCTCTCTCTCTCTCTCCCTCCCTCACACATTAGCAGATTATGTCATGTAGGTGAGCTGCCTTGCACCCAGGTGTGGGCTTGGCAAACCTCATGTTTCTAGATTTTATTGTCTATATAGAACGGCGGAAACTCACCCAGTGCACTAGTGACCCACATGCATGTCAATCCATACCGTCCAAATCTTGGGACCCATTGTGGATAGAGAAAATCCACAAAAATCAATTTGATCAGATGATCTTAACCATTTAACACAAGCTATTGACTTTGAGAGACCACAGACTACTTTGTTTTTAACCATCCATTTGACGGACACTAACTGGATGATCGAAATCACATGATCTTCTTCATTAGCAATGCTCTAAAATACATACCCTAACTTGTTGTGGCAAGGCACTCAAACCAAAATCAGAGACCTTAAGATTGCCATCCTCATCGAGTAGGAGATTCTCTAACTGCACAAATTCAGTTACAATAATTCAAACCTTGATTTCATCAAATTGGTAAATTTCCTCAATAAGATATTTAGGGTGTGTTCAGGCATCAGACATACAAAAGTTCCATATTATATATGCACTGCACTAGCCTGATTACATGTAGTCATACGAAGGGCATGCCTACAACTAACCAAGAGAGGAGAACGTGCATCAGATGCACCCCATCCATCAGTTGCGCCACCAGGCCCACCAGTTTCTCCATGGATACTAAAGATCAGTCCAATCCAAGACTTAAGTAGGCGACACCATAGTGAGTGGTGTAAAATCTTAACTAAAAACTCTAAATTCCTGTGGTGTGGCCCAAATGAGTATTGGAGTGTCCTGTTTTCGGGAACCCTTCATCCTAGTGGGGTGCGTCAAATGAATGGATTGGATGACATCCACACCACAGTGGACCCAACACACAATTTGGATAATGTTAATTGACACAAATTGCCCGCAACTCGTGATGTGGCCCATAATGAAGTGTTGTGAGCGCTTGTCAAATGTGGGGCCCGCAGTCAAAAGAAAAAAGGTTCCCTTATGTAAAATGATGATTTTGCCCCTTTCACTACTGGCCACATCTAATACATACACTGCACTTTTTCATTGAGCCACGTCAAGGGAACAAGAATCCCCTACAACCCTATTCGCGTCCGGTTTTAATGGTGGGACTTCGCATCTCAACTCTTCCCCACGGTGCAGCCCACTGGAGTACTGGGTCAGCCTGAAATTTCGGCCCCGGTCCAAACAATAGACGGCACACCTGATGGATGGGTTGAAATCCTCTTATCCACGTCAGGGAATAACATGCCCCCGGATGACCATGAGTGATCAGGCAAGCATTTTTAATTAGATAGAATCTTGATTTCCATAAATTTAACAACCAAACATAGCATTAGTAACAACATAAAAGCATGAAAACAACCGTTACCTTGAAATCTCTATCGTATACTCCCTTACTGTGGCAATAATCAACTGCATTTATCAGCTGCTGAAAGTACTTCCTAGCCTCTTCTTCTCTCAGCTTTCCCTGCTTAGCCTGCAACTCTCACAAACCGCTCCATTAAAAGCAACGAAATTAAATTCAATTGAATGAATTTAGATTAAAGAGACCAAGAAAACAAGCAAATTCCAACCATTCAAAAAGGCCAAGGTAGTCACACCCTGATCCATAGCTCAAGTGGTAGACTGAGTGAAAGATGCCTCGTTTCAACACCGAGGTCTTGGTATGGATTCCCTAGTGCGGGTGGCTAACAGTAAAGTGTGAACTGAGAGTGGGGTGTACTAACAAGCTAACCTAAAAAAAAAAAAAGGCCAAGGTAGTCAATACCTTTTTAATTGGTCCACCATAAATAAATAAAAGGGACCACCCATGAGCCCAGAGTAGATTGACACTCCACACAAGCGATGCATGTACCACCAAATCATCGAATTGGACCATTCGCTATGTTCGCCCCACTATTCATGGCCACCATAAAAATAAAATACACACACACCAGCAGGAGAATGCTAACCTTCACCGTCCGGTCCTTATTGATCACCTTGATCGCCCTCTTCTCCCCAGTCTCCACATCTCTCGCCAAATGCACTTTCCCAAAAGACCCTTCCCCCAAAACTCGCCCCAGCTCGTACTTCCCGACTCGGTTCCTGAAATCCCGACTCGCCCGACTCATTTCCGAACGATTCAAGCAAAACCCACAAAAACAAATCCGATCTTTCGATCGAATCCTCAGTCCATCGAGTCAGGCGGGTCGAAAAACCGCCATTTGTCCAAGACCATGTTGCAAAAACGAACTGCAAAGGCCATGAAACGGAGAAAACGAAGATACCCAGAACCGGGTTTTGGGTTCTGAAAATGAGGTATGGCGGTTCTGCAATGGGAGATTTCAAATCGCTGGTGAACCGGAAACGGATTTCGTAAACGCAGGAGAGCGGTTTTATTGGGAAATGGCGGTTTTTATCGTTGTTGGGAATGCATTAAGCTCTGAGAAGAGGCGGCAGTCTGTAAATAAACAGGCAGGATATGTTTGGTATTTTTAGTTTTGTCTTTGCCCCTGATGATTTACACGTGGCTTTTGTTTTTTCTGTTGTTTTCACCTGAGGAAAATGATTTTTCTAGAAAATTCTGATTTTTTGGGAGTTGATGTTTCACCCCCAAAAAATTGTCAATTCCAACCCTGTGAGAGGAGAGAAATGCTTCCGTGATATCAAGAGTACTTGCAAGTTATATTTCTCCTGGTTGCATTGGAACACGTGGACAATCCAATCAACTAATCTGAGTCGTCCATTGGGTCGAGAGAGAATTCATGTGAAGTAAAAATTTTATAAAAAAAAAAAAAAAAAACACCACTATGGAAACTCTAACTATTTGATTAATGATCTATAAAATGGACGGATAAGATTATTTTTTAATAAGTACTCCTAGTCAACCATCTAATCCATCTATATGTTGAAGTCCATCGTGGATTGCTGGGAAAGAATTACTTTCATGGTAAAAAAAACTAACCATCCATCTAGGGCTCAGACAATGAATGGTTATAAAAGGAGTTCAAATTATGGAAACATCAGACCATGTAATTAATGTTATTTTCTTGTTCTAACCCATGATATGGGTATAATGGGGTCAAGAGAACTGGATCATTTTTCATGAGCCTAATATTATCTTTTTTAAGTGGGCACGACTCCGTTGAATCCTCAATGTGGGGCCACCTTCATATATGTGTCCATCCAAGCTGTACTACAAGAAACAGTGGTGATTATTAAAAAGTTTTCACGGATAGCTAACCAAAGTTTTGGATCAAGCCTCAGATATTTGTGAATTCCTTTCATCCATATTTCCTAACCTTTTAAATAAGTTGGATGGAGTATAAACATTTCAGCGGGGTTGTGAAGTTTTCAATGATGGTCTCTCAATCACTACTGTTTCTGCTGTGTGGCTCACTTACCATTTGGATCAACCTCTTTTTTTTAGGATAGCTGTCAAAACAGATGGACAGCACGTACGCAAAAGCACATACATCACAATGACACCCACAGTTAGGACTTTTTAGATTTTTAAGTGCGGGTGTAAATACCTAGAAATGGATAATTATTACCGTTTCTCCTGTTTGAATATTCATGGAAATTTCTTTCTTAAAAACCGTTCAAAAGAAGTAATTTGAATTTTTGGACCCACTTTGATGTATCCGATATATCTACTCCATTCATCCATTTTACTACAACATTTTTAGACATGAGATACAAAATGAGATAGATTTAACACTCAACTAGCTCATGCCGAAAGAAACAGTGACCCCAGGAAGTTTTTAACGGCAAGTATTTGGTTCACATTTTATGTGGCGTGGTTCACTTGAGCTTTGGATATGCTTATTTTTTGGCTCATATCATAAATTCATATGAGATAATGGATGAACAGTGTGAGCATACAATATGAATCATGGTGGTACCCACAAATATTTTACATTTTTACACCAAGAAAGTAAGCCATCAAATCAAACATGGAGAAGAGTGAGGAAATAATTATTACCATTTAGGGGGCATTTCCCAAAAAATTTGTCCTAACAAATACGAGATCAACTGATATATATATATATATATATATATATATATATATATATATATATATATATATATATATATATATATATATATATATATATATATATATATCGCGGAATGTTCACCTGCGAACCAGTTTGCATGAACTACCTATGAACTTTTTTTAGAACTCATTATGCCTGATGAGTCTTGAAAATCTGATTATCGAATTACAGAGGTAAATGGGTAATAATTATTTACCTCTGTGTTTCCTGTTGATTTCTCAAGGTGATTTGACTGCTGCCTTTCATTTATAACACTTCTCACGTCACCCGATGAAAAAAAAGTTAAATTGTGGGGCCCACCTTGATGTTTTTGTATTATCCACACCGTCCATCCCTTTAGCCAACTCATTTTAGGGCATGAGCCAAAAAAAAATTATGTAGATCCAAAGATCAAGTGGACCACGCTACTGGAAACAATGGGAATTGAACTCCTACTATTGAGAGCTTCTTGAAGACCCTGTAAGTTTTGGATCAAACTGATATTTTTGTTTCCACTTTATCCATGACTGTGTGACCTTATTAACGGGTTGGATGACAAATAAACATCACTTTAGGCCCTAGGGAGAAAACAACTTTCAACCATTGACGTTTTAATGATCCCTGTTTCCTCAGGTGTGGTGCACTTGAGCTTTTTATTTTCCTCAATTTTGGGCTCATGCCTTAAAATGTATTTTTTAAAAGGATGGATGGTGTGGATAACACATATATATCATGGTGGGGCCCACATATTTAAATCCATAATAAAAGCGTTTGTATGGATCGATTTTTGAAACGTAATTCGTGTCAACTTTCAAACAGGTGTAGTAAACAATAACCAGGTAATTCCATGTATTTACCAAGAAAAATTAAAAATCAAACGCCCCCTTGAGCTAGGTGTGTGTGTGTAATACATATATATATATATATATATATATATATATATATATATATATATATATATATATATCTCGAATATATAAAAAAACGTAATTATTAGTTTTTATTTTTTCTGTCAACTTTTTTGAGAACTCATCATACAGGGTGAGTCTCGAAAATCTGAATGGTCCACATGAAGCAGAATCTCATGAAACCTCCTGGTACCAATTTTTACTTTGAACCAAAACTTCAGTGAGCCATGAAAAATACAAACAGTTTCTTCCCTTAATTTGCATTTCTCTTTGCTATAGCCCACCAAAATCTTAAATCAGGGTGAAAATTCACCTCCTAAGGTTTCATGGGATTCCACATCTTATGGACCGTTCAGATTCGACTCCCATGACATGTGTGCAAAGTTGCACATGTGCGTAGGTGCGTAGGTGAGCATGCCAATATGTATGTGTGTGTGAGAAATGCTTACGTACAATTAGTTGAATCATTCAAATTGATCCAACTCGCTGTGTATTAAATAGTAAAATTATTTCTCTTTAATCACGTATAATTACTTTCGTAAAAGGCTATGTGACATCAAATTTGATATACGTACAATAGGAATAAGTATCATCAATCCAGCCCATTCATTAAATAGGGCCCACTTGTTAAATTCTATTAGCAAAAAATTAGTAAATGATCCTCATCATTGGAATCACATATTTGAGTTGAATTGGGATAGTTGAAGTGGATTTCTAATAGCCTAATTTTCTTATAGAAAAATATCTTACTATAAATCACAAAAAAAAATAATATTTCATATTCTTCACACGCTTGCAAAAAACCTCACTTGATTAATGGATTGGATTTTTTACTCACATGCTGCATCACAAGAATACATCGCAAGTGACGATTTCTTTAATTATCCATGTTCTTTGAAAACAAGTCTTTTATTCTTTCTCTTCTTCTTTACTTAATGTTATCTTTCCTCATTTAATGCTCTCTATCCATGTGCGATTGGAAATCGTGGTGCATTGCCTAAAAAAGCCTTATTATCAAGGGAAGGTAGGTAGGGCCCACCGTGATGTTTATGATAAATTTACTCTCTCATCAATTTAATTTGCTAAATCATGTTAGGACATGGGTCATTTTTGCTAGATCATGCAAAAAAAAAGAAAAAAAAGAAAAAAAAAAGAAAAAAGAAAAGAAGAAGAAGAGTTAGATCCAAAACTTGCACGTCGGGAAAAGATGAGGATTGAACGTTTACCCATTGAAACATTTGTGGGTTACAAAAGTTATTGATCAATTTAATATTTTTGTTTTTTAGTTCATCCTAGTAGAAATGACTTTATGAATAGTGTGGATGGCATATAAACATTATGGTATATCCTAGGAAGGTTTAAACGGTGGTCATTCCCTTACCCATTTTTTTTCAGTCGTGCGGCCCACATGAGTTTTGGATCCGTTTCATTTTTTGTCCTATTTTCTAACATGATCTAAAAAATGGATGAATGGGATGGATTTGTTACAAATATCACAGTGGGCCCTACTTGGCTTCCTGTGGAAGGAATTCCCATGTCACAGGCCTTTTCAATCCGCTAGAAATGGATTGTTTCCCACCCTGAGGAATGTCGTTTGGGTACTAACCGTGCCACTACCGAGCTGGGAACAGGCAAGGGCTCTGAGGGGCCATCGTGATGTATGGGTCTTATCCACACTGTCTATCTATTTTTCCATATCATTTAGGTATAAGCCTAAAAATCAGGAAAATTAAGGCTCAAGTGGACCACACCACAGGAAGTACCGGTGATAATGACACCCACCATTGAAACTCTTTCATAGGTTCCACTCTAAGATTTTATCTGTTTGCTTTTTATTCATGCTTTAAGGTAGCTGGAAAAACGAATGGATGGCGTGGACATACAATACATTTATCAAGTTGGCCCCATGGTCAAGTAGGCACTATGTTGGGTGAGGTCAAGGCGACACCTAATCTACTTCCAACGTATAAAGTGTCACTGCTCTGGACTCCAGTTGCGTGGTGCAGTTCATATTAGGGCTGAAAGTTGGGTGGGTTGAACCCGACCGACCCAACATTGGGTTGGGCTTGGGCAAGATCTATTGTGGCCAATCTTAGGCTTGGGCTATACAAACACCAACCTGATAAATCTTGGGTCAGGCTCGAGTTGAGGTCTTGGATCACCCGACCCAACACGAACCCGATCAATATATAAGTTACTTATAAATTATAATTGAGTGCAGATTGTATGTGTCGAAGAGATAGGAAATTCCGGTGTTGTCGGATCTCATTGGTCCATATCATTTCTGATGACTCAAGCTAACAAGAAATGTTGGATTTCTCTCTCCCAAATAGATTGTGTGCTACACAACACGACTTTTAAATGAGTAGTTGTCCTATATTTTAGCTTGTTTGTTTAGAATAAATGAAGTTCTTTATGATAAATAACAACATATGTAATTAATAAAATTATAAATATAAAAAATAAGATGTGTATTAAAATATAATAAACTAACATATTCATTAAAATATTAGCATGTATTCACTCGACCAACCCGACCGAACCCGCTTGGGTTGGGCTTGGGTTGAGAATTCCCAACCCGAGGTTGGGTTGGGTTGGGTTAGGGTTGAGGTACAAGAACCTTGGGTTGGGCTAGGGTTGAGCACCAACCCGACCCAACCCGCCTGACTTTCAGCCCTAGTTCATATCGTCCCAAATGCGTTGACATGGCAAAATTCTATAAGCCTTAACATGATGTATGTGTTACATCCACACCGTTCATCTATTTTGCCAAGATCATTTTAGGGGATGAACTCAAAAATAAGGTAGATTCAAATCTCAAGTGAACCACACCATAGAAATCAGTGGGGATTCAATGCCTGCCATTGAAAACTTCCTAAGGGCCATGGAAGTTTTGAATCAAACTGATATTTGTGTTTTCCCTTAATCCACGTCTGTGTGACATTATGAATAGGCTGTATGGAAAATAAACATCATAGTGGGCCCTAGGAATGTTTTAATGGTGGATGTTCAATGTCCACTGTTTCTGTGGTGTGGTCCACTTGAGATTCGGATCTACCTCATTTTTTGGAATTTGTACTAAAATGATCTGTAAAAACCGATGGACATCGTAGATATATAACACATACATCATGATGAGCACATGGTCAGGGAAACACCACGGTGTTACTCGGGTAATACTTAATCCACTTACAGTTGCTACAGAAACTTAACAATTTTTTCGGAAGTAACAATAGTTTGAGCGTACGCCCACCTTTGTTTTTGTAAGGGGCCCACCATGATGTGTTTAGAGATCCACTTCATTCATTAGATGTATAATCCCTTATTGGATTTAGAAGCAAAAAAATATCAAGTTAATCTATGATTTAAGTGGGCCATATCAATTGAAACTAAAGCTAGGCTTTTCAAATCCGATTCTGTGGATTCGACCCTATCAGACCTAATTCGAACCAAACCAACGGTCTGGATCGGTGCGAATCGGGTAGCTCCATCCAGATCCGAAATCTTTTCGAGTCGAGTTCGGATTGGGCCTAATCCGATCTGATTCGGTATCCAATCCGATTGGATCCGATCTGGACCTTGCTCTCAATGTAACAGCTACTTCAAAGCTCTAACATGGAGAAGATACCACTAGTAGGAGGTAGCACCAACTATCGATTTCTACGGCGAATAAAATACAACAACCATTAGATGCGTCAAAGCATATACAACTCCAGTGCTGCTAATTAACAACAAGAATCTCAGTCATCAAAGTATACAAGCTCTACGTCTGCTGCCTTCCAACAATCAAATTCCAAAACAATATCCAAAGAAAAAAAATCATCTCAGCAATCAATCTCTCGCACCCAAATCACGTTAATTCAGAGCAGAAATTAAAAAAAAAAAATCCAAATCAAATATCAAAAGAACCCGAACAATTACTGCAATGAAACGATACTCCCATCAATCTACAACAATAACAGAGAGAGAGAGATAGAGGAACGGCGATGTACCGATGGAGGATCGATAGCTCGACTGACAATTCCATCTTCTACCAACTGGAAATGGAACATCTATTTGATTTCTGAGCTAGGGTTTCCTTTCTCCATTTTGTGCGGAAAGCAAAAGAAAAAAGGACACCTGAAAAGGAGGAGAGAGAGAAGGAAAAACGATTGAAAAAGAGGGAAAAACGAATGAGAGCTTGCTTTTCTTGTATGATACTTCTGCTCTGAATGACACTTGATATACAGGCACTCCAATGTTGCACACGTGATATATAATAACTCACATCTGGACCGATCCGAACCTAGCCCAATCTGATCCAACTCAGTTTTCCTAACCGAGTCGGGCTCGGATCGGATTAGACAATCCACATTTCGGATCAGTCCGAGTCAGGTGACCCAGACTCGGTAACGGATCAATTCGAGTTCGAGTCAGACCAATAGGATTTCGAATCAGATCGAGTTGGCCCGGATCCGATCCGATCTGGACCGATGCCCAACTCTAATTGAAACGGTTGAGAAAGATGTCTGCCCTTGATTTTTATAAGGCCCTATCATTATGAGAATATAAAATCCAATCCAACCATTAGTTGCCACACCAAATATTAAGCCTTGATAAAAAATAAAAAATTTTAAAAAAAGGCCCATAAATTATTCAAGTGGGCCACACCAAAGGAAAGAGTTTGAAGGGAGAGCTTTCTATCTACACCTTTTCTAATTATGTGGTTCACGTGAGCTAGGGATGAGGCTGGTATTTTTGCACTGGGTCTAACATGAGTGAATCACCTAATGGGTGGGTGGATTTCATGTTAATGTTATAGTGGGGTCCACCCAAGCAAGCAAATTCATTTTGTTAATTGAAATAACTTTCACATGGAAAGGTTTTCTAACATTATCTCTCATTAAATGAAGAGAATAAAAGGATGAATATTTATAAAGAAAATGGGATGACTAAAGAATTTGTGCACATGTGATATATTCGGGTGATGCGCCACGTATCTTGGAAATTTCGGTCCCTTAATTAGGTAGGGTCCATTATAAGCATGTGAAGGAAAAAATATATATATATTTTTTGTAATCAATAGTATGATATCATCTACAAGAAAAGTGAACTGTTAGACATCTATTCCAACAGTCCATATTCAAGTTACATATGTGACTTTAGTGGTGATGACGATTTACTAATTTTTAGTTCATAAAATTTCATTAGTAGGCCCTATTTAATGAACGGGTTGGATCTATGACACATAATTCTCATCATACTTATATAAAACTTAATGTAACATATCCTCACACATGGTACATTACATGGGGATGAAAAAGGAATCTTTGACATTTAATGCACAGCTAGTTGGACCAATTTAAATGGTCCAACCAGTTGTGTGTGGGCATCTCTCTCTCTCTCTCTCTCTCTCTCTCTCTCTCTCTCTCTCTATATATATATATATATATATATATATATATATATATATATATATATTGTAATGCCCCGAAATCGGCACCCGAGTACATAGACTTCAATTCCGAGTTTCCAGGTGTTAACTTAATAAAATGGACATGCGTCTTCATTCTAATTCACATTAAGTCCGCACACGAATAATCAGAATTGTGAAATTCAACTTAGCAGAACCAAAGCGAGGCAGAGATAACAAAAATTAATAAATATAGGGAAAACAGTCAAAGTACAATTGAAAAGTGGTGTCCACCTTAATAAGAATTATCTAAGTCACAATATACATGCCTAAGATAGTTAAAGTGTAAAGATTTCAGTTTATTCTAAATTTTCTAGAGTATAACGTAGGCCTCGATAGAACCTACACCGTCCCAGGTGGGAGTGAGTAGCTAACTTAGTGGTTCCATTAGTTCTAAGTTACACATGCTATCAACACAATCGGCGAAGTTAATGATAAACAAGAAATCAATCAATTCCTAAATACTCTCGTTAAATGTGGATATAAAGATATGACATGATGCATGCCTTTTCCAAACAACACTCCCTCACACGCGACTTCGACTACCTGGTTCGCAAATGATAACACTTATTCAACTTGCGACTTCAACACCTGTTTCGTCACATTCTAAACTAATGTGGTGCGATGAATGATCATGTTACCTAAGTAATTATTAAGTTCAATTCATCCAGCATATTGGTGAAGCTAGGATACCGACGTTATATCACGAGTCCTTATCTGGATCACATGGCTTGTTGCCGCACGTAGCGACTTCTTACCAGTGTCCATTTATTCAAATTTAGGTGTCACCCGTTTATCTCATAAATCAACAATTCTAAAGGTACGGTATGATACCTAAATGTATGAGGATCAACCCGGTATGAATCATCACTCAATACTGAGTAAGATCACTCAGTTTCGAGGTGCGGGCTTGTCACATAAAACTAAAACACATAAAAGAAAAGGGCTCGTCACCTAATTCCATTCACGCCCGTGTCGTTCGAATAGTACTCTACCACGAAACCATCGGTCCAGTAATTTGACGGGAGCCGTTCGAACAAGGGTTTATCACCTCCATCAGTGCTCACTGGTCACTATGGGGAGGCTCGTCACCCCAGCATAGGCCGACAGCTCGGACACGGTGTCCCATACCACCATGCCCAGCTCATGAGTCTTAATTACTTACTAGTCACTACGAGGAGGCTCGTCACTCCAGCATAGGCCGACAGCTCGGACACGGTATCCCATACCACCATAGCCAGCTCATAAGTCTTAGTAGGGTTGTATCGCATTAACAGTTATGAGTGGACACATCCATTGGGAATGGAGTATTCTAGATTCTATTTAGTCGTGTCATACATTATGAACATACATGATCAGTCGACTAGTGGGCTAATTTGATTGACCTGGGAGAACTACAACACAATTGACATTAGGTGTAAGCATCTCGTGTAGTCCATCTACTGTCGGTAGTCCGTATCTAACCCGGATTGATCAAACAAGCCTAGGGTGGCCGCCCTAACTTGGGCCTCCCTTTTAGTTCAGGCGGTTAGCCAACTAACCCAACATCGTAACAATCCTAAGTATCACTATGAACTAACATTAGATCACATAATTATAGCATAAATTTCACTACGCAACCATTTAGGCATTTCATCGAATACATGAGCATCCATAGGGTATTACATTCACTAAAGCATTAAATCTAATATGTGGGCATGCATAAAGTAATACAATCACTTAGGCAATAAATCAAGCATGTGAACATTGACAAAATAACACATTCTACCACTTAGACGTTTCATCAAACATGTGAGAATCCATATCTAACCAATAGTATATAATACAATCAAACACGACATATGAACGTTCTAGTTATTACAACACATTCAACATAAGACACCATTAACTGAGACCCTCAAGGGTTGATAAATGATAACCTAGGGATAATGGTTCGCACCTTGTGACGTTTCGCCCAACTCATGGCGCTCATTGGGTTAGAGTTTTGAGAAAGATCATTGAAATACCTAAGCGGCATACAAGCTTGTGAGAATGGGGACAAACAAGTGTTGAAACCCTAGATTACAAATGAAATTCAACACTTACTTCCATTTATTATTGGGAAAACTCCGGCGATGACTCTTGTTTTGGCGAGACGACTAGATATGGGATGTGAGGGCGAAGGTGCACCAATACCCACAACCCAAGCTCTCTCTCTCTCTCTTCTCCTTTCTCCTCTTTCTCTTTTCCCTTTCTCCTTTTTTTTTCTCTTGCTCTAGGGCATGAAATTCGTATGGGAGGAAGGGGTGCCCAAATAAAGCCTTTATATAGTGTCAGGTTTGATGTAAATGGCCCTAAGGGCTGGATTTTGACTATACTAGCCCTAAGAGAGTTTTTCTACCATTTGGGGGCCACTACGGGACGTAAGAGTCGACACCCACCGTTAGATAGTTGGTCCTAGCGATGATCTACGCATAGATACAATTGGATTATCATTTAGATGCGTCGATCATTAAGTATGATCAGAAGTTTGTTCAACGGTCACCGATGGTCGATCGGGGCGGCAGCTATACGGATATGTGTGGGGAAATATTCTTATTTTACATGTGAAGTTTGGTTGTAAACCGACGGTCTGAAATTCTCAACTTCGTGTAAGAGTGGACGACCTAATTCACTTAAGTTTCAGCTTCTTTCTTTAGGGTATTTGCACTTCTCATGCACTCGTCTCTTAGCTTAAGTTGAGCGGTTCTGAACACTATCCAGGTCCAAATCCCGCGATGGACGTCAAGCCCAGTAAGACGGTCATTATTCTATAGTTTTAGAACTAGTGGCCCACTAACAAGCGATTTAGAGCTCATTTGGATAATCAAGGTATTTCTGGAATGAATTAGGTAGCAAGATTTCTAGTGCGCGATGATTAAGATTTAGATTGACTATGTTCATAGTGAGGTCTATTTGTAATTAGTGAAAATGGCAATTCGGTCTTAATAACCCTAAACCGTTGGTTTTTAACCTAAAGGAGTAACTGGATTAATTTGATTTGTTAATTAAGATCCTACCCCTACTCGTCTCGACTTTGGATAGATCTTTATTTAGTTACGGTTGTCTCAATTAGTCAGTGATAGGTCGACTAGATTTGGATCTTACGTAAGTAAATCGTGTGGCTAAACTCGATGTTTAAGTGATCAGCTAGATTCATTAGCTTCATGTGGTTGATTAATCAGATTAGTGTGGTTCTTTATTGGTACCA
This sequence comes from Magnolia sinica, assembly GCF_029962835.1. Classification (NCBI taxonomy): domain Eukaryota; kingdom Viridiplantae; phylum Streptophyta; class Magnoliopsida; order Magnoliales; family Magnoliaceae; genus Magnolia; species Magnolia sinica. Next base: position 71,455,682 of record NC_080587.1, on the reverse strand, counting down.
CTCACGTATAGGCTAATATCAAGTGTTAACGGTCAATAAGTGACAATATAATTTAATTAAAATGAAAATTTTCAAGGATTTTTGAAAATCCAGGATGTTATATATATATATATATATATATATATATATATATATATATATATATATATATATATATAGGAAAAGGTACTATACGCTCGACCTTACGAAGGCATTCTATAAGGTCGAGCACTGTCAGCTTGCTTGCCGTCGGATGGAGCGATTTTGAAACCAACGGCCATTCGTTTACCGCATATCGAAGGAATAGAACCGGTCATACCGGTTTCATTAAGGGCGAGCATGTACATGGCCCCTCAAATAGAAAGTTTTACTTAGCTAAAGCCATACCTGTGCAGCCCCCCCCTCTCTCTCTCTCTCTCTCTCTCCCTGGATTCCCAATGCAGCTACTTCCCGTGCAGCATCTCTCTCCCTCAATCCTTACCACTAGCCACGTTCGCCTCCACCTGTCTCTCTCCCTCTCTCCCTCATTCCCTACTACCAGCCACGCCCGCCTCCACCTCTCTCTCCCTCATTCCCTACCACCACGCTATGCAAACCTCAGATTGAGCGTTACAAGTAAGGCCTCTGTTTTTTTAAATATTTTCTTTATTTTTTTTACCTCTGTTTTTTGGTATTTTCTTTGTTTTTTTTACCTAACTAGAACCATTCATATGTGGGATGCACCGCATCTTCTTCATTCATTGGAAGATGTCTAACCATATTTAATTTTATGTCCTGCATCAAATCCACTCATCAGAAGGGCCAGACTTGTGTGAGGAAAATGGTCAGTTGAAAAATCACAAATTGTCCCAGATTGTCCCATCAGAAGTGCCTGGCTGCTGGCACTGGGCAATGTTCACATTGAGTCTCACCTGGTAATGGCCCAGATCTCCTACACGTTTGCAACACAAGCTGTTGCTGCAGTTGCTTCTTCAGTCTAAATTCTCATGAGTGGAATCATATAATCCTACACCGACGCCCTGCACAATTTATTGGGCTTTTGAATCTCAACAATTTGCGCTCATGGTTCTCTAATCCAGACCATTGGTGTTTTTCGTCCTGCTGTTTATTGACATGCCACCAAAATGTCGCAGATTGGAAGGTCGAAGTCACCGAACTTGGGCCTTTACTCAATTGAATGAAGTCAGTTGCTGTATCTCTCTTTTCAACCATCTATTTGCTGGCAGCAAATGGAAACTCCTCTTTGGACAAGAGCTATCAAAACATAAAACTAGACCAGGACCATTTCACCAATTTCCACATGAATTGGACAGAACGTTTAGGTAGGTTAGATGAGGTCAATATTCCTTAGAATGTTGTTCACATGGGATGAATAAGATCTATTCTCTTTGAAATCACTCGGAGTAGGATTTGGTTTGCTCAACAGGGCCTAGGTATCAATTCCACCAATGTTGTTTGTTGGACAGCATTACCATAGAGATTCTAATGTATGATCATCGTCTTGCAAGCATGCATTTCATTCATATGCAGTCAGCTGAAAGAATGATTACTTTTTCCCTATATATATATATATATATATATATATATATATATAAAGGGAAAAGCATGAGGAAATTTTTAAGGAAAAAAGAGAAAAGCCTCTTTTGGAAAAGATAATAGAGCGGATATGTAACACCTCGGTTTTCGAAATCTAAGTATACGACTCATTTTTCAAAAACACGAGTGTTAACCTGTAAAGATAACTAAATTTCACATACATTTTTCTTTTCTTTTTTCAAAGTTCCCAGTTTAGCAGAAGAGTGACAAACTAAGCATAAAGGGAAGTTCAATTATAATATTCAAATACCGAGGTGGCTGCTTGAAGGCTTATACAAATCAATGTCTCAATACTGCAAATACATAAAGGAAACATTTTGATGCATGAATTAACATAAAATTTAAACTAGTCTTGAACCATAAGATCTCTTAGGTAGACTTTGTATCTTGATCCTCATCCACCTGATCATCTAAACAACTTGCACCACCTGTACGGTTATATATTCAAAGGATGAGTGGTCAGCGCAGTGTGAATTCCCCTCAATATTACACACCACTGTATTAATTAAGCATAGTTTAACAAGAATACATACAAGACGGTCCATGTCGCGATCTTATTTAAATGCATGTATCCATAAATGCACAACAACTTGGGATGCACATTCAGTTAGTCAAATAAATGGACCTTTCAAACAGTCAGTCCATTCATACAAGACATTGAGACATTTAAATAGTCGGTTCAATCAAACAAGAGAATGGGTCTTTCAAACAATCGACTCATTCAATATTGAAAAGGATCGGGTCTTTCAAACAGTTGACTCGGTCAAGTAAGATAGTGGGCCTTTCAAACAATCAGCTCACTTAAGCAAAAAATGAGCCTTTCAAACAATTGATTTATCAAACAAGAGAATGAGTTTTTCAAACAGTCAACTCATTTAACTTGAAAAGGAATGGGTCTTTGACCTGATCAAGTAAGATAGTGGGCCTTTCAAACAGTTGGGTCACTTAAACAAGGAATGGGCCTTTCAAATAGTCAGCTCATTCATGCATAGAAAAGGGTCTTTCAAACAGTCGGCTCAATCCCAAATCAAAGAATTGACCTTTCAAACAGTTGGTTCATTTAATCAATTCACAAACATGAGAAAATATACAAATACAACATATAAATGTTCATTCAAAATAAATGTCGAGCATATAATTTGATAATCAGATTCAATAATCAGCACAAGTGACCAAAATTTAAAGATATCAATCATCAGTTAAGATAAAAGTTGGACTATTACTTAAGCTAACATGGAAGATGAAAGCTCAAGGGGAAGAAGTCATCACCTACAACTCGAATCACCTATTACTGTTGCTAGGGAATGTGTGTGTCCTTGGATCAAACCCAAGATCGGGCCTTTTATCATCAAACTCGGTGAATCAAATTGAGTTGACTCGGCGACGATAGCAAACAACCGATATGCTCAACTTCAAATCTGGAATCAACCTAGTAAGCATCGATTTAAATAACCTGGATTAGCCCCTAATGATGCACAAAAACGTACCCCAAACTCAGTTCATGTTCAAACCGAGTCAACTCAGTGCTAACCCGATTACAACCCCCTTCTCTTTCTCCCATTCTTCTTCCTTTCTTTCCTTTTTTTCTTTTCTTCTTTTCTCCCTCTGTTTTGGGGTTCTAGCAAGGTCTGGATAGATCGGGTCTTAACTCAGCCCCGAGTCGAGCGAGTGAGTTAACTCGACTCGGCAGCAACTCTCTACTCCTTCCATCATCCTTTCTTCTTTCTGTTCTCCTCTTCTGCTCCCTCTCTTTCTTTCCCTTACTAAGAACATCCACAAGCTCAGCCAACGAGTCAACACCTGGCTTAATTCGCACTCCAGTCGACTCACTAGACTCTGCACCCTCCCTCCTTTTCCTTCTTCTCTCTGATCTGGCTCGGTCCGAGACTCAGAAAGATGATTTGCCCTCAAACCGAGTTGGGTTCTGCTGCACGCAGAGTCTCTTCTCTTCTCTCCCTCTTCCTTTCGTTCTTCTCCCTTTCTCTAGCACCGCTCAGGGCTTCTGAGACTGGTCAGATTCTATAGCCATCATGACTTGGTTGACTCAGTTGTGTTTCGAACGGGATGTTGCAGTCCGAACTCAACGCCGCGCTTGCCTCCCTCTCTCTCTCTCTCTCTCTCTCTCTCTCTCTCTCCCCTTGTCTTTCTCTCTTTTTCTATAGATTTTACGGCTGCCTCGAGATGGAGCGTATTTTGGAAAGAGCTTTTATAGCTTTCTTATTGATTGTAAATGTATGGTCAGATTTACATTGGTCTTTTCAGATTCTTGTGTGGTGGAGATTGGGTTTTTCATCTAATCCAGAGGAGATGATAGTGCCATAATGCTATGATACATTCGGCCCGATTAGCTTTCGATTAGGATTGTCCATTTAGTAGGACCCATTACAGATGGATATTGATTCTGGATATGAATTCATTGGGTAATTCTAGCCGTCTAAACAGTGGCCTTCAAATCAACGGTGGAAAATAAAAACAGTAATGATCAACATTGAGCAGTCCAAAGTAAAGATAAGTGATGGCTATGGCTTTCTGATGAGTATGAATTTTGAAACATGGTAATGGCCCCTACCCTGTAGGGCAGGGCATGGGCCCCAAAACTCAGCCCGAGGGCTGGGCTTGGGCCATGACCAACGATGAATGGCTGGCTCAAATGGTTAATCCGGTCCAGAAATCTACTCTATTTGTGATTAATGATTCAGGTGGACCACATGATTAGAAACAGTGTACAGGGCAATGCTTGCCATCCAGTATTTCCCTTTCTATGGACTACTTGAATGGCGGATGGGCCTATGTTTTAGGCCCAGGCCTAAATTTAGGTGTTGAATTTAGTGGTTCGAGTATATTTCGTGTAATTAATTATTATGGTGAGCCCTATAAAAATCAACGGTCAAGAGCATTTCATGTAATTCTTTTTATTCTAAATAATATTTCCAGTTGGAGGTTAGTTGGGATTTCATTTTGGTGGGCCCACCATGATGTGTGGTGATCTCACCATAATGTATATGTGGAGTCCACTCCGGCCATTAGATGCATAATCCCAATTTAGGCCTAGATCCAAATAAATCAGCCTAATTGGTAATTCAAGAGTGCTGAATAAAAAATAAAAAATAATAATAGAGACGTCCAACCTTTGATTTTTATGGGGTCCACCATGGTGATCTTACGGAATCTACTCCAACCATTAGATGTCACACTAAAATTTAGGCCCGTGGTCGAAAAATCAGATTCATCAGTGATTTATGTGGGCCATACAAAGGGAAATGGTTTGGATCGCAATCATTGCCCGATATACTGTTTCTAATCATGTGGTCCACCTGAATCACTAATTAGGGTGATTTTTGGGCCTTTAGTCTGATATGAGGTGACACACCTGATGGTTAGGGTGATGTTTACATAAACATCGCTCACCCAACCTATCATCACAACAGTGTAATAGAAGGCAGTGGAATAATAATTACGTCCATTAATAAGGTAACTTTTTGAAAATCGAATGTGAAATGCGGATGAGTTGCGATCCGGGATTAGGGCTGTACACAAGCCAAGCTACCTCGAAAAGCTCGCTTAGCTTAACTCGATCTAGCTCGGCTTGACTCAGCTTGAACGACTACTTGACGTGAGCCAAATTTCATATAATCCAGCTCGTTTTGAAAACTAGCCGAGTTCAATCATAGTAGATCTTGACTCGACTCGACTTGAACTTGGCTTGACTCAAATATATATTATATTTAAAAATAAAAAATGTTAAAACTTAAACCCTACTCAACCCATCCATTCCTTTCTTACCCTTTCCCTTTCTTATCCAACTCGCCACATCCGAGCTCCACAGTCTCTCTCTCTCTCTCTCTCTCTCTCTCTCTCCACCAATAACAAGGTATCTCTATGACTTTATCTAATATTATATATATTATTAATTGAATATTTGATTTGGGAGTTGGGTGGCTAGGTTGAATTGGGTGTGGGTTGGGTTGGGTTGTGATGAAGAGCGGGTCGCGGACAGTTTCATTGCCAAGATGGATTAGAAAAGGCCCGGTCGACGACAGAAGTGATCCAGACCGTTGGACCTTAGATCAGGCGTATCTCACAATCCGGAATGAGTTATCAGGCAAAAAATATATGATTTTGGGGTAGGACGAGATACTTTAGCTAACCAACATGGCATAAGCCAGGTTGCCCACACGATGGATTTGTAAAATTCCATCATATTGACGGTCGAATTACATATTTAATTTCATTTTTACTATAAATAGTAAGTCTTAGGGCTTGTTTGTTAACGCTGATTTATTTCACTTAAGCGGAATTGGAAAAATATTCCGTGTTTAGTGGTGTTTGTTAATGTGTTGTTAACGCGGAAGAAGGAAAGCGCTAAGTGGTTTTTCACTGAATTCTTTCCACGATAGGAGTCTGGCTTAATGGTGAACGCGGAATGCGCTCAGTGAGTTTTTTATTAAACAAGAATTTTTGTTTCCAAAATTACCCCTTTTCAAGTTACTACGGAGATTTTTTTCTCTTAAAATTGTTTGTGCAATACAAAACCAACTTTTAACATGTAAAACTTCCTTATGCCCCACCATGATTTGTGTTTGATCCACACCGTCCATCAAAATTTTCATATCACTAGGGTGTGAGCCAAAAAAAAGAGGCAGGTCCAAGGATTAATTGGACCACAAGGTGGGGATTGAACGTCCACCATTAAAAACTTCTTGGGAGATGGAGAAGTTTTGGATAAGCTGATATTTGTGTTTTGACTTCATCCACGTCTACATGACCTAATGAATAGGTTGGATGGTAAAAAAACACATCACACTGACCCTTAGAATGGTTTCAACGATGGATGTCATTATCACTGCAGCATCCTTTGGTGTGGTTCACTGGAGCTATGGACCTACTTAATCTTTAGTATCATATATTAAAATAATATAAGAAAAATGATAAATGGCTTAGATAAAACACTTACATCATGGTGGGCCCCACAGAGCCTTGACGGTAATCTGTCCAGGCGGGGTAGGATGCAATCCGCGTTTGAAGTGGATGGGCAGGGACGGACGCAGATTTCCTGAGAAAGCCTTCCGCGGTAAGTTCTTGCGCTGGGAACTTAAGTAGGGCCCAATGTTATGTTCGTGAGAAATCCTCTTCGTCCATCCGTTTTCTGAGTTCATTTTGGGACATGTTACCAAAAATGAATCGTATCCAAAGCTAAAGTGAGCCGTACTAAAAGAAAATGTGGTTAGGAAAATTCTTACCATTGAAACCTTCCTGGGTTCAACAGTGATGTTTAGATGCCATCCATACCGTTAATAACTTCATTCCTATTGGGATGAACTGAAAAAAAAATATTAGTATGAATCAAAACTTCTATGGCCCCACGAATATTTCAACTGTGGACGTTTAATTATCACATTTTTAGCTAACTTCAGCTTTGGATACATTTTATTTTTGGCAACATGTCCTAAAATAACCTCACAAAAAGGATGGACGGGAATGATTTTTCACAGACATCATAGTGGCCTCCACTTGGGTTCCCAGCGTAGGAACTTCATGCTAAAAAGGCTTTTACGTGGAATTCCGCATCCGGCAAGCGGATTGGTTGGTGTATTGACGTCAGTAAGTTATGTGGGTCCCATCATGACATATTTGTTATATCCAAACCGTCCATCCATTTTGTGAGCTCGCCGTAAGGCTTAAGCCGAAAAATAAAATAGATCTAAAGATAAACTGGACCACACTACAAAAAGCAGTGGGGGTCTACCCTTGAAACCCTTTTGGGGTCACAAAAGTTTCGGATCAATATGAAAATTTTTTTCCCTCTTCATCCAGATATTTTTGATTTTATGAATAGATTAGATGGAAAATAAACGTTATAGTGGGCCCTGCAAATTTTTTAAAGGTGAAAATCATTATCCCACTGTTATTTTCTAGGGTCATTGAGCTCTGAGTTGTACGAATGGTAGGAGATTAAAGTTGGCGGGGGAAATCTACATCCGGTGTAGTAACACTTCAAGCTTTTTTTCTAAATGAATAATTTTATTTTCATTTAATAAAAATATAATTTCTTTATAATGTAAAACATTTCCAAACAGGAGATAGGGATAAATGTGTCAAATTAACATATTTCAGACATTCCAGATATTTGTTAACAAATCGATTATTTCAAATTCAGTACTTAATTTTCAGACTTCAGCCATAATTACCAAACAAGTTTTTTGACTTCAGATTTCAGATTCAGGCTTTAGATTTTAGATTCAGCTTCAGATTTCAGCTTCGGCTTTGGACATCAGATTTAACAAACGGGACCTTAGTTTGATTATAACTTTTCATCTGTTGGGCTTTAGGAGTTGTGTCCAACATGAAAAGTGCTTATAATAATTAGGAGAATAACGTGGTTAAGCCACATACGAAACTTATTATAAAAAGTAAATTTACTATTTATAGTAAGTTGCAAATTCTAGGAGTTTTAGTTGTAGTTTGCATCTGATTTCTCTCCCATCGCTTGGTATCCCTATTTAAAGGGTCGTGAACTCATTTATTTCATTAATTAATCAAATTTCAAATTTATTTCTATTTTCTTGCTTTCTTTTCTCGTGGATTCGAGAAGTCTCTATGAGGCGTCTAAAGAAGCTTCGTGGATTCAGAGTAGTTATCCTTGAGGAAGACGGTACTCGACTTCATCACGTTCATCCCTGTGTTAGGTTGCTGGGTTGAGTTGGGTGCTAGTTTGGGTCAGGTTGGGAGCAGGCTAGCTCGATTCAACTCGAGGTAAGCTCGCCTCGCTTCGAGCTTAACTCAAAAGATTTGACAAGCAAGTCAAGCTCCAATGGTAAGTTCGAGGCCAAGCTCGAGCTTGAGCTCAAACTTAAGGAAAGCACGGATCAGTCAAGCCAATCTTAGCCCACCTCGACTCGACTTAGCTCGATGTGCAGCCCTACTCAGAATTAGATGGGTGCCACCCTGAACGTGGGTCTACCTAAATGTATGCGTCGTGTATCCACGCCGTCCATCCATCTTGCCAGCTTCCTCTAGAGCATGAGAGAAAAACGAAGCAGATACAATCTCAGGTGGACCACACAGTAGGAATTGAATTTTCATTGTTAAAAACCTTCTTTGACCATATCCTAACTTAAGCTGGCAAAATGGATGGACGGCGTGGATACATCCAGGTGGGCCCCAGGTCATGGTCGAACTGAGAATCCGGGTAGTGGCTAACAGGGTAAATTCCATATTAATTAGGTAGTTTTTCTTAAAATTCCCTTCATAAATAACATCACTAGCCTATTTGTGTATCCAGAGGGGATAACTTCTTCTAACGTGTGGAAACTAATCAACGTGCATAAAATCCAGCTCGTTCATCAGGTACCCCACTCCTTGTTTGGCCTTGATCCCAAAAATCAGGCTTATCTAATACTCACGCAGTTTAAAATTACACAAAAACCTCTGAATTCTCCTGGTACGGCCCACCTAAGTTTTGGGATACCATGATTTTTGGTAATCCTTTCATCCTGATAAGGCACATCAGATGAATGGATTGTATGGTATATAAACACTATAGCGGGACATACAAAAGACTAATGGTGGATATCCAATCCCAACCGTTTCCTATGTGTGGCTTGCTTGACACGTTGATCATTATGATTTTTGTGTCTTGCAGTGAATATAAGGCAGCAGACCTGATGGGCGGTGTGGATCTGCTGGAATTTATACCCACGTAGCACTCAGTTAGCTGTACCTACCCTACCTAGGTGTTAGGTGGCTACGAGTTATATTTAAAATAAAAGAACTTCCGCATAGATCTGATCTGTGTAAATAGTGGGACCCATCACAAATATCACCTTAGGTGAAAACCAGTTGGGTTCACTCTTTCATTGGGCTATTCTTAGAAATCAATGGACAAACGGTGGTCAGACTCATGATAGGTGTAGCGCCACCCATGAGTGGAAAATTCCAATTTTTTCTCGTAATCATCATGATGGTATGGCCCACCATTTTTGCGACTAGGATGCTCAATGGAACTGACGCATTATAGAAAATAAAAGCATTGTCTATTAAAGTTCCGATACACCGTTGTGTATGAAATTTCTCATGCAAAATAGGGAGGAGTGGGAAGATATACGGAGAGAGATTAGACGCGGCCCTTTAAATACGAGAATATTATAATAATGGTATATTATAATAAATACGAGAATATTATACGAAAATATCTACTCGCGAGAGTTAGATACTACCAAAGTACTCTCCACACGTGTGTACATGTGTACAGGTGAGAGATCAGATCCGTTCGTCAGGTGAGAACTACAATGTATGTCCAATAGACGGAAAATTATGCCAGTCCAGCAATCAAATAGCGAAATTTATAGTGAAAATAACGGCTGTTAATTGTATTTTATATAATAATACGGCTGCTCTGATCATCTGACTGGCATCATTTTTGGGTCACCTTACTAAAACATTGGGCCGCACCAGATAAACGACTAGGATATGACACATGTGTGGAGAGAGTGGGATTCGAATCGTAATTTTGAGAGCGTAGCATCCTCGATCGCAGAAACGATTATTTTCTCAACCTTCGCATAGAAAGATTCGCGCGTGTTACCATTTTAGTCCTCTCGCAATAATCTATAAATATGTGAGATATCACTGAAACCATACACCTTCACCGATAGTGAAAAATCGTTGTGGTAGAGATGGCCCGATTTTCTTACGTTCACTGCTTCCTTCTAGTCCTCTCTGTGTTTTCCTCAGGTTTTCTTCTGATCTATCTTTGAAAAAGTAGATCCAGGCCGTTCATTTGGCTGTGGACCTACTATAAACATGCACCGGCCGAGAAAAGGACCACTCCACTAATCAAGTCGGGCACACATGTAGCTAACTTGTCGAGTGGAGAAGACCATCAGATAGGATGAGCCTAACATAGAAATTACATGGCCCCAAAATAATCCTAATTGGATAATCACAGCCACAATTAAGGGAAATCACGGCCATACTATCCATTTTCCTGGTCTTCATGCTGTGATCATCTGATTAGATCGTTTTTGGGTCCTTGTTGAATCCCATGTCCAATTTTCCAGCATGATTGTAGGTGTATTCATGTATCGAAAGATACAACACGTTACCATATTAATACTCTCTCACTCTATAAATACATGAGATTTCCACAAAACATACACATCCACCCACACTGGAAATCCGTTGTAGTAAAGATGGCCAGGCTTTCTTTCACAGACTACTTCTTCGTCCTCTTTGTTTTCTCCTCAGGTTTTCTTTTGCTCTATCTTTGAAGAAAGAGATCCTGGCCATTCATCAGGTGGTGACCCTACTTTGAACGTTAATTGTCCAAAAAGAGGCCACTCCATTGATCAAGTGGCTCACACACGCTTGGAAAAAGTGGGCAGTCAGGAAAGTGACCCACTGTTTATATCCTATATATATATATATATATATATATATATATATATATATATATATATATATATATATATATATAGACACACACACACACATGTGGCCCACTTAATGAGTAGAGGAGAATGATTTTGTGACATTTTCTAGGTGTGACCCTAGTGATGAATGTTTAGAATCTCCCACGTGTTAGTTTTACTATCTGTGGCCCATTGTCATGATTATTTCGCTCATCTTTTTGTGACTGTTGGGGTTTTACAAAATTACAAGTCAGATGATCCTAGCCGTTGACTGCATTACTTTCCAGGTTTATGATCGAGCTGTTAGAAAGGGCTTAGCTGACGGTGAGCATTCATTGGCGGAAGTCCTCTTATCGTTGGCTAGGATCATCCGATTAATGTGACTTTTTGGTGTATAGTCCACCCCCTGTTGGGCACAAATAGATTGAGTGCTACTGTTGGATCCTTAGGGCGTGTTTGGGCGGTCGGATTAGAAGGGATTAGGTGAGATGGGATTTAAAAAACATAATTATTACCCATGGCAGGGATTGTCCCCTTTCCCGTGGGATAAGATTAACTCCATGCTTTGCTGGTAATACAGTGGTACATTGAATGGATATACCCACCATCATTAGAAATTACTGAGAATAACACACATGTGTTATATTTAAACCGTTCATTTGTTTTGTAACCTCATTTTATGGCATGAGCTTAAAAATGAGGCAGATCTAAAACTTATGTGGCCCCAAAGAAGTTTTCAACGGTAAGTATTCAATCCCCATTGCTTTCTATGGTGGGGTCCACTTGAGCTTTAGATTTACCTGATTTTTTAGCCCATGCTCTAAAATAATCTTGAGAATTGGGTGGATGGTGTGGATATAGCCCAAGCATCATGGTGAGACCTACAACTTGCTAAAATTAAGGACCCGTTTGGCCGGATGGATTGGGAGGGATTGAATGGTATTAGGGTGGATGGCACGGATTTCTAAGTAATGAAGTTGCTGTCAGTGGATTGTCTGGAGATCCATGGGATTGCAATATCCCTGGATTGCTATATCCAATCTTGGGATTAAACCTTCTCATCCCTTCCAATCCCTCAAACCAAACACGTCCCAGGCAAATTTGAAAGGATTAGGTTGGATTGGATGGGATTTAAAGGTAATGATGGTGTTGTCGGTGGATTGTCTTAAGATCACCGGCTCTGTTTCAGATCACCGACTCTGTTTGGCATGCCAGGCCAATCCCAGGATTTGACTTTCAATCCCTTCCAATACCATCCAAGCCCTTCCAATCCGGCCGGCCAAACGGGCCCTAAGTGAAATTGGCACGGGACCCAATGCAATTCCACCGAATCTAATTCCAAGCTTTCCCATTCTTCCCAAACATGGAGGGGAATTGGCACATAACCAGATGAATCCCATCCCACCTAATCCCTTCTAATCCCACTGCCCAAACACGCCCTTAGGGCCCATTTGGTCGGGTGGATTGGAAGGGATTGCAAATAAAAATCACTGTAGGGCCTAGCGGGGCCTAGAAAGGTTTCAACGGTGGAAATCATTACTCATAATGTTTTCCTGTGGTATGATTCACTTGATCTTTGGATATGCTTAAATTTTGAGCTCAACGCCTTAAATTTGCTGTAAAAATGGATGGACGGTGTGGATAGATCACATACATTCAAGGTGGGCCCAACTAAGTTTACAGTATGATAAGTAAGCACCAGCGCAATCCGATTTCCACCGGAGAGAGATGAGCATTTACGTCAACGTTTCCTTTTACGGAAGAGAGAAAAAGAGAGAGAGGGTAACGGTGTTTCTGTCGCCGTTTGGAGGAGGGATCGGGCCCCACATCTTACAGCCAATAGCCTCTTTCCACATTTACTCAGTATCCCTTGAGGTACTGAGTAACTCACTACACAATCCGATTCCGGCACGGATTTCTAAGTAATTATGATGCTGCCAGTGGATTGTCTGGAGATCCATGGGATTGCAATATCCCTGGATTGCTATATCCAATCTGTTTGGCGCGCCCGGCCAATCCTGGGATTAAACCTTCTCATCCCTTCCAATCCCTCCAACCAACCACGTCCCAGGCAAATTTGAAAGGATTAGGTTGGATTGGATGGGATTTAAAGGTAATGATGGTGTTGTCAGTGGATTGTCTTAAGATCCATGGGATTGGGATCAGATCACCGACTCTGTTTGGCATGCCAGGCCAATCCTAGGATTTGACTTTCAATCCCTTCCAATACCATCCAAGCCCTTCCAATCCGGCCGGCCAAACGGGCCCTAAGTGAAATTGGCACGGGACCCAATGCAATTCCACCGAATCTAATTCCAAGCTTTCCCATTCTTCCCAAACATGGAGTGGAATTGGCACAGGACCACATGAATCCCGTCCCACCTAACCCCTTCTAAACCCACTGCCCAAACACGCCCTTAGGTCCCGTTTGGCCGGGCGGATTGGAAGGGATTGGAAGGGATTGGAAGTTAAATCTTGAGATTGGCCAGTGTGCTAAACAGATTGGGTGATCTAATCCCGGGATATAGCAATCCCATGGACCTTAAGACAATCCACTGACAACATCATCATTACCTTTAAATCCCATCCAATCCACCCTAATCCATTTAAATTTGCCTCAGACGTGTTTGGTTTGAGGGATGAGAAGGTTAAATCTTAGGATTGGCCGGGCGTGCCAAACAGACTCGATATAGCAATCCCATGGATCTTAAGAACAATCCACTGCCAACACCATCATCACCTTGAAATCCATGCCATCCACCCTAAAACCATTCAATCCACCCAGCCAAACAGGCCAGGCGAATCCCATGGGATTAGGAGGGATGGGATGGATTTTAAGGTAATGATGGTGGTGTCAGTGGATTGGTTTAAGATCCATGGGATTGTTATATCCCGGGACAAGTTCATGGGTCTGTTTGGCACGCCCGGTATATCCCGGGATTTTACCTTCCAATCCATTCAACCAAGGGATGGGATCAAATTTAAAGTAATGATGGTGATGTTAGTGGATTGTTTTAAGATCCATGGAATTGCTCATATCCCAGGTCTGTTTGGCTCGTCATGCATATCCCAGGATATCTCGATCCCATCCCTCCTAATACCGTCGGATCGGTCCGGCCAAACAGGCCCTTAGGACTTCAATGGTACAGCAAGGGCATTCAATTTATACAAGTGGGGCCATGTTTATTCGATCTGAACCATTTGTTTTATCGATCCACAATTTGAAGATCCTAACCCTAAAACTGATGGTCGGTGTTCAACCAAAAGAAGCTCAAAAAAGCTATCCAATAAAAGGATCAATCCTAAAATAGCTAGTACATGGGCCAAAAACAATTATAATCAAAATCAATTCGACACTGTCCATTTTCCATGTCTTTATTCAGATGGCTATGATCATCCGACAAGATCTCTTTTCGGTCCTTGTAGAATCCCCTCTCCAATCATCCAACATCATCATAGGTGGGCCTTGTGGGTCCCACATGTCCATTCTATCTTCACACTTGTTTTGCTGACATTGTGTGGTGGTGTGCAGTTGAGAAGATGGTACCAAAGGTAGATGCAGCAATGTGCATTATAGTGTTAAATCCGCACAGCTGCCATCTCACCGCATGCCAGGAGCAGTGCCATAAAAAGTACAGTGGAAATGCGTCGTGCATAGAAAAACCTGGAGGGGCCTATTTCTGCGAGTGTGAATACATCTGCTAACTTGCATCTTTGTTAACATGTATGATATTGGTACAGTCGTCCAATGTCATCTTCAATAAATGCTGTAATTGCAATAAATTAATAAAAATTTCCTTTTCATATCTTTAATCTTTGAGATTCGCGTTGCTATTTAGGTGATCTAGACCGTTGATATGATGGGCCTCATTGTTGATGTAGCATATTCCATGAAAACTTTCCGGATTGTATGATTCTATGCATACACATTTAGGTGGGCCAAATGGGAGCCTAGCACGCTGTTCTTGCTCTTGTGCCAATCTATTATTTATTTATAATATCCTGACCTTGCAAATAGTGGGACCCATTGCAAAGATCTCTTGGGGTGAAAAACCAGTGGTTCTAGTCGTTAGGCGGTCTAAGCCGTCCAAAATAATGGACAAGTGATGAACGGTCTTAATGTACACATGTGGTTCAAAAGTTCATGGTTGATCCACTAGGATCTTCATGATGTGTGTGCATTTTGTTATCTAACGTACTGTAGTCTAGAGTATCAGGAAGACCTTCGTGATGGTGGGTTTTGATGCCTGTATATGTGGCATGTCTTTGTTGTACATCTTCTTTGTTTTTTGCAACAATTGACGGTGAAGGATCATGCATTGGAAATCTTCTCACAGACATTTAAAGTTCCTTGTAATTACGGAGATTCTAAATATCTAAAGATTGAATCAATATCCAAGCAAATTCGGTTACGATTCTGTCTAAATCAAGAGAGAGTGAATATTGGACGGTTTGGATCCAATTCCATATATTAATGGGAATTCGGAGAATAGTAAAGATCGATGAAAGATCTCGCCCAACCCGCCGGATAATAAATTAGTATCAAGTGGGTACAGTTGGTCTAATCCCTCTACTCCTAACCATCAGGGAGTAAGTGTTTAAGTTAAATGCCTGATGTGATTTGATTTAGGACACTAGATAAGTGGCCATCATCAATTTACAGTTTGGGATCTGTGATCTCCTAATTTCTAATTGATCTCAAATCCGGTTAGTGGGCCACAATGAGAAGAAGAATTGAGATGCTAGTAATTTTGAATCTATTCGTAAGCATTCATATTCGAAATGCATGCTAGATCAAGTACCTCAAGGTGAAATATAAAAAAGATTTTAAAAAGAGATTTTAAAAGTGTTTAAAATTATTGGGAGGGAAGCGAATGGAGGCCGACGACGCACCCTGATCAGATGCGAGTGTTTTGCTGCCTCAACAACATCATCCGATGAAGAGTTTGGGGCTTACGTCAAACACAAAATCTACACATTTTACATTACTTTGATGTTTTCGCTTATACCATTCGCTTTGTTCATTTTTTACAAGCAGATTAGATATTTATCTCTCATTTATTTATTTCTTTAGTTATTTTGACATTTGTCAATTACAATAAGTCATATATTTAAATATTAATAAAATTATCATTGTTTAGTTTTTTTTTTTTTTTCTTTTTTTTTTGTCTTCATTATTTTGAAATTTTAAAATAAAATCACTAGTTAAAAAATAATAATAATAATAATAATAACAAAAAAACCCTTAGCATACAAGGCAAAAAAATTCGTTGGAAATGACTAATTCCTCTCTTTTCATAAGTCGCATGATTGTTATCACAATTGGTGATTGGGAGAATAATTGAATCCCGTGTCCTATCTCTAATTAATTTGACTTATCAAGGTGCAATAGCATTCAATTAAACATTGATTCAAATATATAGGACTCTAGCATACTCATGTATCATAATCACACATAAAATTTAAATACAGACCCTTGATCACATATGTGGCGTTATTTGATTAAATTGTCTTCCAACACCTAATCCCCTGGTGAATGAGATTGCGTCAATGATCTTCATCCTGCAACATGCCTATTGCAGCCTCTGATGTCGGACATGTGACTGGGCATAGCTTGGGTGGATCCTCGACTATAGGACCCACCATGATGAATAATGTTATCTTACATCCATGCTGTCCATCTACTTTTATAGCTTATTTTAAAGCATAATCCAAAAACATAAGGCAGTTCTAAATCTCAGGTAGACCACACCACAAAAAACAGTGGTGATTGACCATTAAAAACTTCACATGAGTCACAAAAGTTTTGGATCAAGCTGATATTTGCGTGGTCCTTCATCAAAGTTTCTGTAACCTTATCAACAGGCAGGGTGGATGACTAATAAACATTCCGGTGGTCCATGAGAAGCTTTTAATGGGTGGGCATTCCATTGCCACAGTTTCCTGCAGTTCACCTGAAATTTAGATGTGCTGTATTTTCTGTACCATGACTTAAAATGAGCTGCCAAAACAAATTGAAGGCCTGAATGTAAATCACATACATCATAGTAGGTCCCACAGTCAGGGATGCACCGACTTCTGTGTATTCTAGGATCCACCCAAGCCGCACCCCACGTGAAATGACCAGGTGGACCTATTAATTAGGGGGATCTTAGTAAACAAAGCTTTGTTTTCATGTGCCAACATATTGTTTATAACATCCTGACCGTGTAAATGGTGGGACCAACAAAAAGATCACCTGGGGTGAAGGCCACGTAATTCTATCAATCAGTCGGACCATGCCATTAAAATCAATGGACAGCTTATGATTTAGCTCAAAGTACATCAATAACCCAATGAATGATTGGATTGGAAAAAATTAGTATTATAGATGCTCTCAAAAACTATCTCACCAAAGTAAATTTTTAGAATACGGAGTTATATTTTTTTATAAAATTAAGATAAAGCAACGGGAAGAAATACGGATATTTTCATCTTTCTTGGATCATCCGTACTATTAAAAGTTTAATTTAATAAATTAAGCTTTTCGGGTGGAATGAGAAAAGGTAAGTAGTATGTTGGGTCTATGCCATTAGATTGTTCTTTTCCTTCTTTTTTTCATTTTATAGCTCCAGGTGATATTCATGGTGTGGCCGGTATCCCACCATTTTCACCACGTGGATGCCTCAAGGAAGTGACACATCAGCAAACAACAAACGAAGCGGATTGGCTGGTGTACCACGCACCATCAACCTAGCAGGTGTGGCGTAAGTGTCGTGTGAAGACGGGCGTTGGTGCTCTTCAAGCTCCGAGTTGTACGAGCTCTGAGTTGTACGAACCGTTCAAACGAGATCAAAGTTACATGGGCCCACAATGATGTATTTATCATATCTACAGCGTTCATCCATTTTTCAAGATAATTTTAGATCTCTATCCCAAAAATGAGTCATTGTCATTGTTAAAACATTCGTAGGGCTCACCGTAATATTTTCTTTCCATCCAATCTGTTCATAAGGTGACAAAGACCTGGATGAAGATAAGAAACAAATCTGGATGAAGATAAGAAACAAATATTATATTGATCCAAAATTTCTGTGACCCAAAAAGGGTTTAAGTGGCAGGTGCACAGGCGCTCTATCTCCTACTACTTTTTATAGTGTGGTCCACTTGATTTTTGGATCCGTCTTAATTTTCTTATTAAACATTACAATGAGCTCACCAAGTTGACAGACGGTTTGGATATAACTCATACTTCATGATGGGACCCACAGAATTTGGTGACGTCAACACACCAACCACATCCATGGTGTGTGGTACACCAGCCAATCCGCTTCCACAGCAAAAACGTTAACGTTACGGTGTACGTGAACATTTCTCGTCCAACAGGGGTGGCCAAATCCTAATGAAAGAAATCATAGTTCCTTCTATACAACACGTGCCAATCTGTTAACTATGTGAAAGATCTCATCCGTTAATCATGTGGGGACCACAATATTTATCCTATGCACGGAAACACATGCCATTCCATTAACCAATTGAATAATAGTTGTATGATAAAGATTGGCTGTGGTAATTTTTTCTTATCACCATCGATTTTCTTATCACCGTCGATTTTGTTATCACTTGATCACTTGATCAATGAACCGTTCTGATGAACTGACTGACCTGATTGTTGGGCCAACTGACGGAAACAAGAGGCCTCAACAGATGAACGACCCAGGTATCTCATGCACGTGTGGGGAGAGTGGGATTCAAATGGCTACTTTGGGAAACAGATCGGCTACTCCCCTGCCACTAGCCCGTGGCTGGTGGTCGGTGGACCATTACACAGGAAACAGTGTGGAATAATGATTTCCACCGTTGAAACCTTCCTAGGGTCTAAAGTAATTTTTATTTGTCATCCAACCTGTTCATAAGATCACAAAGACATGGATGAAGAGAAACCACAAACATCGGCTTGATCCAAAACTTCTTTGGCCTCCAAAAAATTTTCAATGGTAGAGGTTCAATCAAACAATTTCTGCGAAATGGACGATTGAGATTTTAATTTGCTTCTTTTTTGGGATCAAATCCTAAAATTATCTTTTAAGATGGATTAACGGAGTGGATAAAATAAATAAATAACAGTGGACCCCACACAGTTTACTCAGTACGCTAAGGGCCTGTTTGGGCGGTGGGATTAGGTGGGATGGGATTAAAAAAACATAATTATTACCCATGGCAGGTATTGTCCCCTCTTGCCATGGGATGAGATTAATGCCATGCTTGGTTAATAATACGGTGGTATATTGAATGGATGTACCCACTATTATTTAAAATTACTGGGAATAATACACATGTGTTGTATCTAAACTATTCATTTGTTTTGTAACCTCATTTTATGGCATGGGCCTAAAAATGAGGTAGATCCAAAACTTATGTGGCCCTAAAGAAGTTTTCAATGGTAAGTATTCACTCCCTATTGCTTTCTATGGTGGGGTCCACTTGAGCTTTAGATTTACCTGATTTTTTGGCCCATGCTCTAAAATAATCTCGATAAATGGGTGGACGGTGTGGATATAGCCCACACATCATGGTGAGACCTACACAACTTGCTAACATTGAGTGAAATTGGCACGGACCCAATGCAATGTAATTCCAAGCTTTTCCATTTCTTCCCAAACATGGAGTGGAATTGCCACGGAACCAGATGAATCCCATCCCACCTAATCCCACCGCCCACTGTTTTGGCAGTGAGATTAGAAGGGATTAGGTGGGATGGGATTCAGAAGATATAATTATTACCCATGGCAGGGATTGCCCCTATTGCCATGCGATAAAATTAATGTCATGCTTTGTTGATAATACGATGGTGCATTGAATGGATATACCCACTATCATTTGAAATTACTTAGAATAATATATATGTGTTATATCTAAGCTGTTCATTTATTTTGTAATCTCATTTTATGGCATAGGCCTAAAAATGAGGTAGAACCAAAACTTACATGGCCCCAAAGAAGTTTTCAATTGTAAATATTCAATTCCCATTGCTTTCTATGGTGGGGTCCACTTGAGCTTTAGATTTACTTGATTGTTTGGCCCATGCTCTAAAATAATCTCGAGAAATGGGTGGACGGTGTGGATATAGCCCACACATCATGGTAGGACCCACACAACTTCCCAAACATTGAGTGAAATTGGCACGAGACCCAATGCAATTCCATTTAATGTAATTCTAAGCTTTTTCACTCTTCCCAAACATGGAGTGGAATTGGCACGGGCCAGATGAATCCCATCCCGCCTAATCCCTTCTAATCCGACTGCCCAAACAAACCCTAAGGGCCTGTTTGGGAGCGTGGATTTGGAACCCCCTGGATTTGCAACCCCCAGGATTGGAAACCCCCTGTATTGGCAATCCTCTCTGTGTGTTTGGCACCCTGGAGTGTGAATCAACTTTAATTCAAAAATACCTATACATGGTATATTTACGGGGGTTTGAATTTAATTACTAAATCAACTTTAATATCCCCAATTAGTGAGATATATAATTTTTGACACTATGGTTATGATAAGCCCGCTAAAATATATGCTTTGCCTAAAAATGATGAAATTCCAAGTCTCAGATGGACCGCAAGCACAAGATCATGTCCGAGTGACTAACCAACAATTTTTAACCGTTGATTAATATGGACAATGTTTGGATGGTGCTGGACAATATTTGGACGGTGCTAATCTACATGAACAATGTTTGAGCTAATCATCGTTAGTGGGCCATGTGCCCATGTTACACATGCGAATCATCACATTACACATACCACTAAAGCTCTCACCTTGGATTACAAACCCCCTCAAAGAGGAGATTGGGAACCCCCTGG
The DNA here is from genome assembly GCF_029962835.1 of Magnolia sinica. Lineage (NCBI taxonomy): Eukaryota > Viridiplantae > Streptophyta > Magnoliopsida > Magnoliales > Magnoliaceae > Magnolia > Magnolia sinica. The sequence continues at coordinate 71,434,861 of NC_080587.1, read as the reverse complement.
ATTGGCCAATTCCCATTTGCTTTATGCTGCCAAACAACCAAGGGGATTTGAAACCCCCTCTAATCCCCTTCAATCCCCTCCAATCCAAGGTGCCAAACGACCCCTAAGGGTACTGAGTTACTCAGTACGCGATCCGCTTCCCTGTCATTAGCCCGTGGCTGGTGGTCGGTGCTCTGTTGGCTCCACCATGATGTAGTTGCTTCATCCATGCCATTCATCCATTTTTACATATCATCTTATCGCTTGGCACCAAGACGGAAAGGGTTATAAATCTAAAGTCAACTACACCGTAGGAAAACAATAGTGATTGTATATCCACCATTAAAATCCTCCTAAAGCGCACTGTACTGTTTATTTGACATCCAATCTTTTGATTAGGTCATACAAACCTAAATGAAGATAAAAAAACAAATATAAGCTTGATCCAAAACTTTTATGCTCCTGAAAAGTTTTTAATGGTCAACCTTCATTCAAAAAAATTTCATATAATGTGGCCCACTTAAGATTGGAATATACCTATTTTTTAGTCTCATATTCCCAAAATGATCTAGAAAAATAGATGGATGGAATGGATGAAATACATACATCATTGTGGGGGCCACAATGAGCACCGACCACCAGCCAATGGCTGGTGGCAGGGGGAGTAGCCAATTACTTTCCGGGTAGCCATAGGCCATAGCATCGTTCTACGGACCCGGTATCGGTACCACCCCCACCTCTCTCGAGCTCGGGACAAGATGGGTCTTTGAGGGCCAAAGTGATGTCTGGATTCTATCCACACCGTTCATCCATTTTTCCATGTCAGTTTATTTTATAATCCAGAAAATGAGGCAGAACCAAGGGTCAAGTGGGCCATAAAGTGGGGATTAAATTTTTACCGTTGAAAAATTCTTGTGGGCCACAGAAGTTTTGGATCAAGCTGAAATTTGTTTTTTCCCTTCATCAAGGTATATATGACCTTATGAACAGTTTGGATGGAAAATAAAAATTACTATTTCAATGGTGGGCATCATTAGCACGACTGCTTCTTGTGTTGTGGTCCACTTGATATGTTGATCTGTCTAATTTTTTTAAATATCACCTAAAATAGCATACAAATATGTATGGACGGTGTGGACAAAATCCTTACATTACAGTGGCCCCTCAGAGCCCCAACCTGTCCGAACAGGTGGGTAGTACCCAATCCGCGTCGGTTTAATGCATCAAAAATATTTTTATCCGACTTTGAATGAATCAAAAGATTCGACGCGTCATCATATTAATTCTCTCACTCTATAAATACACGAGCTTTACACAAACCATACACATCCACCCACACTGAAAATCAGTTGCAGTAAAGATGGCCAGGCTTTCCTTCACTCACTACTTTCTACTCGTCCTCTTTGTTTTCTCCTCAGGTTTTTTCTTACTCCTTTAAACAAGGAGATCCTGACCATTCATCAGGTGGTGGTCCTACATTGAACATTCACCGTCCAAAAATAGGCCACTTCATTGATCAAGTGAGGCATATACATTCATTGGAAAAGTGGGCAGTCAGGAAAGTGACCCATTATTTTATATATATATATATATATATATATATATATATATATATATATATATATATAGGTGGGACCCACTGATGAATGTTGAGAATCTCCCACGTTTCAGTTTTTCTATCTGTGGCCCATCTTGGTGAAGGGGGCATACATTGTATGATCATTTGGTGTTTGACGCAAAATTTGCAGCAAGATGATCCTAGCCGTTGATTGGATGGCTTCTTAGGGATGGGATTGAGCAGTTAGAAAAGGGTTTTAATCGACGGTGAACATCCATTAACGGAAGTCCTCAGATTGTTGGCTAGGATCATCTGACTAATGTGACTTTCTGGTGGATGGCCCATCCACTGTTGGGCACATATAGATTGAATGCTACCGTAGGATCCTTAAGGGGTTCAATAGTACCGCAAGGGCATTCAATTTATACAAGTGGGGCCCATGTTTATTCGATCTGAACCATTTGTTTTATTGATCCGCTGTGGATGTTCGATCCACAATGTGAAGATCCTAACCCTTCATTAGGTGGCCCAACAAAACCATTGGTTGACGTTCAACAAAAAGAAGTTCAGAAAATCCGTTCCATAGAAATGGTTTGTACATGGGCCAAAAACAATTATAATCGATAATCACATCCGTTGGATTAAGGTAATGTGAAATCGACACCATCCATTTTCCATGTCTTTATTCAGATGGCTGTGATCATCCGATCAGATCTCTTTTTGGGTCCTTGTAGAATCCCTTCTCCAATCATCCAGCATCATCATATGTGGGCCTTGTGGGCCCCACATGTCCAATCTATCTTCACACGTGTTTTGCTGACATTGTGTGGTGGTGTGCAGTTGAGAATATGGTACCAAAGGCAGATGCAGGAAGGTGTACTGCAGTGTTGAATCCGGTCAGCTGCGACCTCAACGGATGCAGGAAGCAATGCTATCAAGAGTACGACGGCAATGGGATATGCATTCAAAAAGCTGGAGGGGGCTACTTCTGCCAGTGCGTCTACAACTGCTAAGTTACATTTTTCTTAATATGTATGACATTGCTCCAGTCGTCCAATGTCATTTTCAATAAATTAATAAAATTCTCCTTTTTATATCTTTAATCTATTTAAGTGATCTAGACTGCTGATACGATGGGCCTCATTAGCATTTCTTGAAAATTTTCTAAATTGAATGGTTCTATTCATCCGTTCAGTTGATTAGGTAGGCCAATCGAAAGCCTACAAGGCAGATCTTACATTTGGGCTAGTCTGTTACTCATAACATCCGAACAATGCAAAATGGTGGGACACATCACAAAGATACTGCTGGATAAAAAAACCAGTGGGGCTGTTCATTAGGCGTTCTATCTCATCCGTCCATCTCAGTGTACACTTGTGGCCCAACTAATGAATAGATTTATTATTATTAATAATATTATTATTTTTTGGGCTGGTGGTGATCTTCATGGTGTGGCCCACAAGAAGGTTCAACAATTCATATGCATCACATGGGCAGTACAAGTGAGGCCTATGGTGAAGCACAAAGATCACAAATCGGTGGAGTTTTACTGAAATCCAAGCATTTTATGTTTAGAGGTTCATTGTCATTGTCCCGTCTTTTGAAAATCTCCTGGACTCAAATATTCTAACCCTTGAACAGGTAGTCCGGGAAATGGTTATCGCAGTAAATACAACAAAAAATATGAAGCTCAAATAAAGCCAATAGGCTGTGATCCGGCATGATACCTTTAATTTGTTGCTCTTAATTCAATCAGTCGTGGATACTTGTGTGATCGACAGCTTGGATAGAAACCATGTGTGCATGTATAATTGTGCAGGCATGCTAGAGTCTACTCAATTCAAGGATATTGACTGAATTGACCAGCATTCCTACATCCGGATGGACATATATTAGAGACTAGATCGGAACCTAAAGTCATCTCTATTACCAAGTTGTTGATTTGGTGTGCGTCGTACTTAGGCGATTTGAGCTGAGGAAGAGATTAGCCCTCACGTGGACATAGAAATTTGACAACTTAAAATTGCAAATATTTAATTTACTCATAAGATAAACGTATTACAACATGAGTCATTAGACAGTAGTGAATTAGGTTAGGCTAGAATATGTAAAATAAATGTGAATGTAAATCCTTTTATAGCTTTCTTAAGACGTTGAAAGCCCATAGTTATGGGCTTTTAGATCCTTCGGGATTCTTCGTGCAAGCTTTCCAAGCATGCAATCTCCTTAGCTAAATGAGACTTGCATTAGAAAGAAAGAACTCCGAACTCATTGACTTTTTGGATCTTCTTCTCATAGCTAATCTGTTACTAAGATCTTTATGGCTGCTAATGATCTATTTAGGACCACCAAAGTTCCTCTAATAAAAACAACTAGAAGAAGATTCGAGAACCTCAAGGAGCAGATCTCTATCAAACATAGCCACCCATCATCTCTTAATGGCTCACCTTGTCAACTTTCAGATGTTGGACGGTCCAGATCAAACCACCTCCTTCATTTAATCACCTTAAATGGTGATGGCTTGGAGTGTTGGAGGGATTCAACCCCAATAATGATCTCTCATTTGAATGGATCGCATCTCTCATTTTCTTTATTCTGATCACCGTGTAGAATGGGACCTGGCATAGGTTCAGCGATTCCCTTTAGGTTCAGACCTGGGGCCACGACAAAGTTAGCTTGGGCATTGATTTACTCCCTTGGTCTTTTGAACCTTTTAGATCACTGTCGGTCCTCCAAGCGATTTTAGAAAAAATTTCCATTAATTTTAAAGATTATAAGAGACAGCCTTATGGATGATATTATATCTCGTTACAGGATACCACATGTTCACTCGGCAGGTCCTTTAAGGAATATAAGTACGTCTCTCATTAATTGGCGTGTCAATCATGACCACAATGACAAAATGTGTAATCTTCTCGTTGGTCCACCTAAGGGCGTCAAAAATAGATGTAAACAACTTTATAGGGGTAAACTATATGGTAGGAGGAACCTAAAATAGGTATAACATGGCCCAAAAATATTCATAATTCGAGTCACAGCCATCAAATTAATGGAATATGAAATCAGCATCGCCCATTGTGTTAGTCTCTTTATTAAGATGGCTGAGATTACCCAATCAGGTCTCAACTGAAGCCATCTGGAGTCCCTAGTCCTACTATCCAGAATGATCACAAGTGGACCAGATGGGCCCCACATATAAATCCACACCATTCTCATAATATATACCACATGCCCATCTCTCTTCACAAGTGGCCCACCAGAGTTTCAGATATTGGCTGATTTTTTAGGCTTAATAGGTATTCAAAATGGACCGGATTAGATGTCAGACACACATCATATAGCTCCACAGCAGGCCATCTATGTGGTATAGTCGATACTACTTAAACATTCATCATGAACCCATCACATTCAAGTATCAATAGCACCAAACGATAGAAGTGATTACAGAGGGCCCACCAAATGAACGGTGGGGATCATTAGATCAGACCATGCAGCCACGTGGACCCATTATCGATGGCCAAGCAACTACAAATCAAGCATGCCATATTTAGTTTATTGCCAAAATTCCAACTCCACTAGTTTGTGGTGCTTTGGCAGATACATAAGCAAAAGGATGCGTATTGCGCACCCTTGGAACTACATATCGCATCCTTCTTTACGTATACACTATTGTGATTGTCCGCCACCATTTTTAAGTCTTAGTGTCACACCATGCATGGAGAAATGATACAGTGCTCTGAGAATACTTTAAGTTATAGTGCTCCTACTTGCATCAATTTACTAGAAAAGTCCAACCAATTGATCTGAAACGTCCATCATGTCCGGAAGTCATCTCATGATCTTCCATGAAAAAATTGCATTGATCTCTAATGATCCAATCCATCCTTTTTCCAAGAAATGGATGGATGGTTACAATTGCCTAACAAATGTGATTCTTTAAAATGTAAGTAATCCATGAGGGTTCTCTAACAAATAGATGGACCAAGTTGTTATTCCACCTATTGTTGTGTAAATAATCTTCACCGTCCATATTCAAGAACTTGATCAACTGGTTATATCTTTTAGATCAGTGTGATTTTTCAGAATGCCCATAAAATGCCCTGTTGGACCTAATGAAAAGTCTAGATCAATGGATTGGAATGTCTAAATATCCCAATGCAAGCCTATCAACTAATCGAACAATCTTAACCATTTAAAGTTGCTTGTTCAATTTGGACCGTTAATCTCTCTTCTTCTTCTTCTTCTTCTTTTTTTTTCATCCATTCATTTGATAGCCACGAACTCAAGTGTAAGGACGTGTACGTACACCACAACTTAAAAAGATATGGTAAACTATCACTATAGCCTTGAACCTTCTTTATTTAGGGCTGTTTGGATACGCATTTTGGGATGTATTGTATCATATTAGAAGTTATGATTTCACGTTTACTGCGTTTAGATTGGAGTGAATAGGAGTTGAATCCCATGCGTGCGAATACAAACTCCAGCCAAATTTTCAAACCGACGGTAGAATATTGTCAGTGGGTTCTGTTGCTGTCAATACTTCGTATTCATTGTGCTGTATTTGGCACCGGATGAAAGTTTGAAATTTGTACAATTACAAGATATCTGGTACCTATGTAGTGTAAAATCGGGACCGTTCATTTGGTACATTTCAATGTGAAAATCGTAACTAGAAATCAGAAAGTTCCATACATCAAACAGGCCACTCGACCCAATTAAGATTGTACAATACGAAGGCATAATACATCATATCCAAACATTGATCTGTATAATGTATTGTATACTATGCGAAACAATACCTCCTATCCAAACATTGATTAATATCTGTTTGATTCAGATGCATTCTGAAAACCATCCAATGTATATATAAACAATACCCAAATACAATACAACACAATACTATATGCGAATCCAAACAGGCCCTTATATCCTCGGTATGAAACAAAACATCACCCCCCACAACACCCACAACGAAAAACGAAAGTGGGACAACTACAGTGGTGGCTGCTGGCAATAGTACGTGCACATACACATGACATCTTTGCATTCTCCAACACCATTGGCTTCTTTAGAGCAGTCCTGTGTGCATTTTATCTTGTCACACTTGCCAGAGCCAATCGCCTTATGACACGTGTGCTCTGGTGGCCTGACCCCATTCGCCCCGTCAGCTACAGACACAATCACCCCCACTGTAGCAACATTAAACTTTAGATATATTTAGTAAGGTAAATGACCCAATGTGAAACACCTATAGCAGAAGTGTGCAATCTTTGCTATTGGTCTAGTGTGTAATCCAATTTAAACCACCTATAGCAGAAGTTTGCTATCTTTCATTGTCGGTGAAGAGTGGTTTGCTATCCATTGTGAAACAACTACATCGGTTACTTTGCTGACCACAGTGAACTTCCGTTAAGGGTGTTTCCCAGGATGTTAGCATCATTACTTATGTCGGAATAAGTGAAAGAGAAATGATTTGGTGTAAACATGTACAACGAAATACTAATGTGGTTGAACCTTAATTCATCTTGATTGGACTGTGATATTAGTGGGGTCCATTTCATCATTGTATTTTTTTAGATGATTGGATATTAATGGGCCCCATTTCAGATCAACCATTCAATCAAGATCAGACATTGATACATGCAATGATTTTTCAACCACACCTTAAACAACTAAGAATTAATAGAAATGGGATACCTGATATGAAAACAAGGAAGAGGATGAGATATAGAGAGTGGACCATCTTCATCTTTCAATTTCTGATCTGGGATTTTCTATCTCTGATTTCTTGTGTATGAGATTATAGCTCGTGCAGCGCTATCTATTTATAGGGACTCTTAATTACATGTTAATATAGGGAATCTAGTGGAGGGAAGAGATACAGTGCACCGTAGAGGCACGGAACTCCAGTGCATCCGCACGTGTACCATACTCATGGAACATGTTCTTGCTGATCTGAACCATCCAACCCTGGGAATCTGACCTTGGTTGTCCACTAACCGAATATTGTCTTGATTGGACCATTCTAACTATCTAATTGATGTTCTTTTTCTACTAAATGTGAGAGATTGTGGATTTTTTGTTGGGGTCCACCATATGTAACTGCTCAAGGGTTAGGATTGTTTGAATGATGTGGGTTTCTTTGTTTATGGGTCTTTTGTGATTTGAAGCAGTGAATGGATGGTTTGGATTTCGTCCACGTGTGACATGTGCAGGAGGAAATGACAAAGTGTTTTTCAATCAAAGTATCCTAATGGCCCACTTTATGTCCTTTAGAAGATCATGACCACTCTTTTGTTGGAGAATAGATTCCTTTCTTTGTATCAGCCTATGAATCCATGCCAACAAGAACTTTGTATTGTTTAATCAAACCCACCACATTTTGTTTGAATTCTGTTCGTACATTTCTTGTTTAGTCAGCCAAACGCGGCTCATCAGGTGGGCCACACATACGGGTATCAGTTGTCACTTTCTCAACCATTCATTTTTTTTCACACGCGTCTCTATTCTTTAGCCATCTACTTTTCATATCTGAGGCCTATTTTAATAATAAAGCTGGATTCAGCCGCTCGCTGTTTTGCACGAGACAGAGGATCCGCACTCACTGGTTTTATTAAATATATTAAAAAAATTACATTTCACGGAAAGCCTAACGGAAACGGTAGACGGTTTCCATTTGGAAATCGGATTGCGTACTGTGTAAAGTACGCTCTTATCGTACTGAGTAAACTCAGTTGGGCCTACCTTGTATGTATGTGGTCTATGCATGCCGTCCATCCGTTTTTCCATATGATTTAAGGGGTTGAGCCCAAAATTGAAGTATATCCAAATATCAAGTGGATCATACCACAGTAAGGATAATGATTTCCACCGTTGAAACCTTGCTAGGCTCCACAGTGATATTTATTTATCATCCAACCTGTACATAAGATCATACAGACATGGATGGAGGGAAAACACAAATATAAGATTGATCCAAAACTTTTGTAGCCCCCAAGAAAGTGTCAACGGTACACGTTCAATTCAACTATTTCCTATGGTGTGGTCCATTTGAACATTGTATATGCTTCATTTGAAAATTATCCGGTAAAATTGATGGACGAAGTGGATAAAATACATAAATCATGGCGGACCCATGGAGTTTACTCAGCACACTAAGTTACTCGCTACACAATCGGCTTCCTTCCATTTGAGGATTCAGCACATAGGTTGAGTAGCATGACCTGCTGCTAAAGTGATGTCACCTAGTTATGTGGGTCCTACCATGATATATGTTTTGTATCCACCCCATCCATCCATTTGGAGAGATCATTTTAGGGCATGAGCCAAAGAATGAATCAGATCCAAAACTTGAACTTGAGTGAACCCCACCATAGAAAACAGTAGAGAGAGTCACGCCCACCATTAAAAACTTCTAAGGGTTACAAACGTTTTCGATCAAGCTTATATTTATGTTTTCACTTCTTTAATGTCTGTGTTAACTTATGAATAGGTTGTATCTCAAATAAAAATCACAGTGGACCTTCGGAAGGCTTCAACAATGGACATCACTCTCCTCACTATTTTCTATGGTAGGGTCCACTCGAGCTTTGGATCTGCCTCATTCTTTCGATCATACCCTAAAATGATCTCTCCAAATGGATGGACAGTGTGGATACAATACATACATCATGGTGGGCCCCACATAACTTGGTGACGTCACTTCAGTAGCGAGTTTAGCTACTCAACCGGTCAGTAGCTAATCCGTGTCCGTCTCTGCTGTCTATTTTTTTTTTTTTTCAACTGATTTTATGTCAATTTTATAAGATAAAAAAATTATTTACAAAATCTACCCGATTAGTAAGGAATATTAGCTGCGACCCAGGACGAGTGATGTGCGTAGGATCCTCACCATGGGCCCACCTTGATCTAGGTTAACACATGCGTAATCATTTAGGCCCGAATCCAAAAAAATTAGGTTAACACAAGATTCATGTGAACCATACCAAAGAAAATATTTGGAAGAGAGACATTCATCATTGAAACTTATAGGACCCACCATGATGGTTATATAAAATGGACACATTAGTTTATCTAATGAAACCCCATCATTTCGTCTAATGAAACCCTATCACTTTATCGAATGAACCCGTCACTTTGTCTATTGAAATCCCGTCATTTTATTTGACAAGCTACCACTTTATCTAGTGAAATCTTATCACATTGTGGAATAACATTGTTACTTTGTCTAGTAGAACCAAGTTATTTTATTCGAAAACTCGACATATTATCAAGCAAAACCTTATTAATCTGTCCGACAACCCCATCACTTTATCTGGTGGAATATCGTCACTTTGTCTAATGGAACCTCGTTACTTTGACAAATTAGATTACGTATAATATCGATAGCACATACATATATAAAGCATTCATTTAAAAGCAGAATAGAGGTATTAATTTCATCGCATGTTCAAATATTTGAATTTAAATCTAATTCATCAATCATTTATAAAGAATCAAAATCAATAAGAGAAATCAACCATATTAAGCAATTAATGAGGTAATGAACGATGATGAATAAACAAAGATAGCTATCAAAATGTAGGAAAGCTTGAAGGGTGATCCTTACCTTAGAGTTGAATTATCTCTCAATGTTGTTAGAGTCGGATGTTCATACTTTAAGAACAACATCTCTCCTTTTTCATTTTTCTTCCTTCCTCTTCCAGATTAAAACGATTTAACCTAAACAATCCAACAACAACACTGAAAATTTAGCGCCAAAATGGATGATTGAGTCGACTTAGTAGACCGGAAATCCCTTTCATCTTCTCTCTCTCTCTCTCTCTCTCTCTCTCTCTCTCTCTCTCTCCCCTTTCTTCTTCTTCTAAACTCCTTAGGCCACGCTAGAAGAAGTAGTGGTGATAATGACACCCATCTTAGGGTTTTAAATAATTATCACCACTACTTCTTCTAGTGTGGCCCATTTGAGCTTTAGATCTACCTATTTTTGGGCTAAAACCCTAAAATCATTTGCAAAAAATGGATGCACAGCATAGATAAAATCCATACATTACGGTGGGCCCAACATAGCCTTTGCCTAGAGGGAATATCTTGCCCCCACATATGGTATATGTGGGGGCAAGATGGAATCTACTTCCCCTGCAGAGTTTACTCAACACATTATACTAGTTAGCAATACAATGTCCATGATTTGGAGACCCCAACCTCTATTTATGTGAGGGCAACCTTTGATGTGGACCCTACATTATATAGGGCACAATTCAATATGGGCCTTAAATCATGTGGGGCCACCAACAATATAGACCATCCATTGCCGATAATTTTTTCTTAGTCATTAGACAAAGTGACGGGGTTATTAGATGAACTGACAGAATTATACTAAACAAAGTGACGAGGTTACCTAACAAAGTAACACGATTCTACTAAACAAAGTAACAAAGTTAAACAAGACAAAGCAAATAGGGTTCCATTAGACAAAGTTACAGATTATCGGAAAAAGTGATGGGTTGCTGGACAAAGTAACCCGGTTCCACTAAACGAAGTGACGAGGCTGGAAGACGGTGACTGGGTTTCACTAGACAAAGTGATGAGGTTGCTGGACAAAGTGACGAGGTTGCTGAATGAAGTAACGGGGTTCACTAGACAAAGTGATAAGGTTCTACTAGATAAAGAGACTATGTAGTAGGACAAAGTAATAAAGTTCTATTATATCAAGTGATGGGGTTCTACTAGACAGAGAGTGGCGAGGTTACTGACAAAGTGACAGGATTTCACTAGAGAAAGTGAAAGGGGTGCTAGACAAAGTGACAAAGTTCTACTAGACAGAATGACGTGATTATTGGACAAAATAACGGGGTTCCATTAGACAAAGTAACGATGTTACTGTGCAAAGTGATGGGATTTCACTAGATAAAGTAGCAGATTGTCAAATAAAATGACAGGATTTCAATAAACAAAGTGACGGGTTCATTTGATAAAGTGATAGGGTTCCATTAGACAAAACGATGGGGTTTCATTAGATAAACTAATGTGTCCATTTTATATAATCATCATGGTGGGTCCTATAAATTTCAAGAGTAGATGTCTCTCTTCCAAATTTTTTCTTTGGTGTGGCTCACATGAATCTTGTGTTAACCTATTTTTTTTGTATTCGGGCCTAAATGACTATGTATTTAATTGTCAGAATGGATTTTGCATATGAAATGATGGTGACCGATTATTAAAAACTTTCCGTGGGCTCCGAAAGTTTATATATATATATATATATATATATATATATATATATATATATATATATATATATATATATATATATATATATATATATAGGGCGTGACTCTTGATTTTTTCGGAGCCCACTGCGATGTTTATGTAATATCCACTATAACCATCGGCTATTAAGTCTCATATTGAGCCTAGAGATACACATTAAAAGAAATAGTTGGGAAAGAGATGTCCACCCTTTATTTTAAAAGGTCAAACATTATACTTACATCAAAATCCACTTTAACATTAGATTTTTAAATAAATAAATAAATAATTTTTTGTCAAAAATTATAGTGATACATGAATCACTTGGGCCAGACTAATGGAAATAATTTGAAAGGCGATGATTGTCTATACACTATCTACAATCATGTGGTCAACCCGAATTATAGATAGAATTGTTTTTTTTGGCCTGCGGCCTAAAATGGCATGAGGCACCTTGTGGTCCAGGTTGATTTTTTAGAAAACATCATAGTATGGCCCACCTGAGCCACTGACTATTTGCTTATACAAGTAGCTTTGACAAAGAGGACACTGGTACCATATACCACTAATTGCAGTATTATGTGTTATTGGAAAAGCTCTATTAGCTCCACCATGATGTATGTATTTTATCCACACCGTCCATCCATTTTTACAGATCATTGTAGTTTATGAGCACAAAATTGAGAAAGATCCAAACCTCAGGTAGACCACACCACAAGAAACATGGATGACTAGAAGATTAAAAACTTATTGGGGGCTACAAAAGTTTTGGATCAAGCTGATATTTGTATTTTCTCTTCATCCATGTCTTTGTGACGTTATCAGTTGGTTGGATGGAAAATAAACATTACATTGGGCTCTATGAAGTTTATAATGATATGTCTTCAATCACCACTTTTCTTGTGGTGTGGTCCACTTGAGATATTGATCTATCTATTTTTAAACTCATGCCTTGATGTAAGTGGGAAAAATGGATAAACATTGTGGATTAAAAAACAACCATTATGGTTGGAGGTGGGCATCGAGTCTATTCAAACCGAGTTAGGCCTAACCCGACTTGATTCGGTTTTGAAATAGGCCTGACTCGAACTCGACCCGACTCGGTACCGAGTCCAGCATGCCTAACCTGATCCGAGTCCGGGTCTGGCCTGGACTAATCCGGACTGAGTCTGGCCTGATCACAAGTACTGATTCGGGTCGAGTCTTAAAATAATATGAGAAAATGAATGGATGGAGTAGATATACAATGCATAGATCGAGGTGGGCCCACGGTGAGGATCCTACAGATATTACTCATCCTGGGTCGCAACTAATATTCCTTGTTAATCAAGTAAAATTTGTAATTTTTTTTTTATCTTATAAAATTGCCATGAGATGACATGGCTTAATTAAATTTTAGAAGAAAGAAATTGGAGGCGGATTAGCTACCGACAGGTTGAGTAGCTAGACTCGCTACTGAAGTGACGCCACCAAGTTCTGTGGGCCCACCATGATGTATGTGTTGTATCCACACTGTCCATCCACTTGGAGAGATCATTTTACGGCATGATCAAAATAATGAGGTAGATTCATAAGTTAACACAGCCATTAAGGAAGCGGAAACATATATATCAGCTTGATTGAAACCTTTTGTGGCCCTTAGAAGTTTTTAATTGTGAGCGTACTCTCTTCATTGTTTTCTGTGGTGGGGTCCACTTGAGTTCTGGATCTGATTCATTCTTTGGCTCATGCCCTAAAATGAGCTCTCCAATTGGATGGACGGTGTGAATACAAAACATATATCGTGGTGTGTAACATCCTAGATTTTCATTGTTTTGGATTTCAAAAAAATCCTTAAATTTTTTTTTAATGTAATTAACTTGTATTATCGCTTACTGACCATTAACACTCAATGATAGTTTATACACGGGTAGAACCAGTAAAGAACCGCACAAGTCCTATTAATTAACCGTAGGAAGCCAACGAATCCGCCCGATTACTTGAACATTAACTTTAACTCCATGATTTACTCACATAGGGCCCAAATCTAACAGACTCATCGCTAAGTGATCAAGACAATCATAACTAAATTAAAGATCTAACCGAATCTGAGTCAGATAAGGCCTGGATCTTGACTAATAGACCAAATCAACCCCATTACTCTTTTAGCCTAAAACCAACGGTTTCAAGCAATCATGACCAAATCTCCACTTTCACTGGTTATAAATAGGCTACACTATGAACATAGTTAATCCAAACCCTAATCATTGCCCACGAGAATCTCACTACCAAATTCATTCCAGAAATGCCCCGATTTTCTGACCAAGCTCTAGACCGCTTGTTAGTGGGCCACTAGTACCAAAATTATAGAATAATATCCGTCTTACTAGGCTAGACGTCCATCGCGAGAGTCAAACCTAGGTACTTTCCAGAACCACTCAACTTGAGCCAAAGGACGAGTGCATGATAAGTGCAAATACCCTAAGGGAAGAAGCTAAAACTTAAGTGAATTGAGTCATCCACTCTTAGGCAAAGTTGAGGATTTCGGACCGTCAGTTTATGACCAAACTTTACAGTGGAGTAAGGATATTTTCCTGCTCATATTCGTATAGCCGCGGCCCTGATCGACTATCGGTGACCGTTGAACAGACTTCTCATCATATCTGTCGATCGGCGCATTCAAATGGCGGGCCGAACATGTCCATACGTAGATCATCATTAGGGCTAACTATTCTGCCGTGTATATCAATATGTATACCCCATAGTGGGCCCTAAAGGCTAAAAAACTCTCCCATAGGGCTAGTATAGTAAAAATCCAACACTTGGGGTCATTTGACCAAATCTAGCATTATAAAAGGGGCTTCTTTGAGGGCACCCCTCTCCCCATATGAATTTTCCCTGGGAGGAAAAGGGAAAAGGGAGAAGAGAAAGAGGAGAAAGAAGTGAGAAAGAAGAGAGTGAAGGAGGGTGTTGTTGGTGGAGGAGCCTAAGGAAACTTGGAACTTTGGTAATCTCCTTCCTTGCTCCCACATTCACACTCTAAACTCGATTCCCAACCGATTGGGGAGAATTCTGGCAAATCGACTCCAAGTTCGGCGCTCCTAGGCCGTTTTTCAAGTCTTCAACGATCTGTAGGTACAGACTATTCTTCTTAGGTGACCTAGCACCAGCTATACTATGAGCCTAATGATTTTGATTGCTTGAATAATGTATTTGGAAATTCTAGAGAATTTTGCTTGGAATTGCACGGAATGGTATGTTTTGTTTAGTACTCACATGATGTTGTTCTTACCTCTCACATGAATTGTTACAATGGTTGATTACATGTTCATGTTTTGTTGTTGTTCTCATAAGGTATTGCTTTATAACATATACAATTTCTTAATTCTTGTGCTAATTGATTCCATAAAGTGTGGGAAGTGCTTAGCTTCCTCACTAACCCACACCACACACTTACACCCTTAATTCACATCATGATTAGCTTTGCTTGGTAGAGAAATTCGAGATTCTATGTTGGAGGATATGAGCGTATGCTTCTACTTGTATCGGATGATAACCCCGATTGTGGCATGTTATGAAATTACCCTCAACCCTTGGGTTGGTCAGGAAAATGAGGAGAGTGAAGGTGGCCCCGTTGGTAGGGCTATCCTGAGGCTAAACCCATGGATTTGGGTGGGTAAGTGTGGACGACAGTAGTTAGACTACATGGGTCACTCGTACCTGATGTCGTCTGTCACATGCTTACTTGAACCCGTGCGGTCTAGCCCACTTATTGACCCACCTTATTTGTTAACCTTGTCTGCTCACTTATGTACCAAATTGAAGTCGATCCACCGACTCATGACCGGGCATGGTGGAATGGGACACTATGTCTGAGCTGTTGGCCTACGCTGGGGTAACAAGCCTCCCCGTAGTGACCGTGAGCAATCCCAGTTCTTAGCACTCCCCATATGCTTGAAGTCGGGGATGAGGAACCCGACAGGATCAAGGATCGCGGTGCCCTGACCTCGCGCGTTGAGGAGCCTTGACATCGCAACTAGTTGAGGGCATTGATACATGGGGTGTATCAGTTTTTCCAACTTGCTGGATGAATGAAATTAACTAAGAACTTGGCTAACATTATCATTACATCGTACTAGTTAGGTTGGCGACTCTGCAGTCGAGGTCGCTCGAGGGAGTGTTGTGGCGAGGGCATGCATCATATCATCTATCATGCATATGCATTAATAAGATTAGTTAGGTATTTATGAATGATTATTTTTCATTAAGTTCATAATATAATTAATGCCTGTTACAACTTAAGATTAATAGTACCTACTAAGTTGATCACTCACTCCTACTTTGGGACTGTATTTTAAAATACCAACCAGACTCTCCTGTATATGCAAGTGAAGCAGATCACGAGGAGCCTGACGGCACAAGTCTTGACGAGGAGGACAAGCTGTCCTACTTCCAGTTGATGGGCGGTTCTCCATCGGACTAGCAGACGGATTTTTGAATTGTTGGGTGTTGGTCTTAACATATTATTCTTTTGGGACATGTGATTCTTTTCGGTGATTTTATTGGGCAACGCCTTGTGCGACCCGCTTATATTCTTTTGGACTTGTATATATTTGCCCTTTTCATTTCAGTAGACTAGTTGTGATTGTGTTTCATATTCCGAGTAATTCTATGCTGCGCATTTAAAACTTATTAAACGTAAATTAATAAAAATCAGTTATAAGTGATACCTAAAAACTTGGGAGTCCAGCGTGTACACGACCCCCAATTTTTAGGGCGTTACATGGTGGGATCGACATAACTAGGTGACGGTACTTTAGTAGTGAGTCTCCTCCTTAAATGGAGACTTAAATAAAAATCATGCTGGACCTTAAGTTAACACCAAGGTTAAATAAGGGAAAACATAAATATCAAAACTTTTGTGACCCTTTAAAGTTTTTAATGGCGGGTGTCTCTCTCCACTTTTTTCCCATGGTGGGGTCCACTCGAGTTTTGGATCTGATTCATTCTTTGGCTCATGCCTTAAACTGATCTCTCCAAATAGATGTACGGTGTGGATACAAAACATATCATGGTGGGACCCACATAACTAGGTGACGTCACTTTAGGAGTCGCTACTCAACTCGGCCGCTGAATCAAGCGGATTGCGTGTTATTCAGTGTGCTTAGCATACTGAGTAAACTCTGTGGGGTCTACCATGATTTATGTATTTTATCCTCTCCGTCCATCAATTTTACTAGATAATTCTAGAGCTTGATACAAAAAATGAAGCATATAAAATGTTCAAATGGACCACACCATAGGAAATAGTTGAATTGAATGTTTACCGTTGAAAAATTCTTTGGGGTACAAAAGTTTTGGGATTGAGCTTATATTTGTTTTTTACCTTCATCCATTTCTGTATGATCTTATGAACAGGTTTGATGACAAATAAACATCACTGTGGGGCCTAGAAAGGTTTCAACGGTGGAAATCATTATCCCCACTGTTTACTGTACTATGATCCACTTGATATTTGGATATACTTCAAGTTTGGGGTCAACCCCTTAAATTAGATGGAAAAACCGATGGACGGCGTGGATAAACCACATACATACAAGGTGGGCCCAACTGAGTTTACTGTGTAGGATAAGAGCGTAGTGTACCTAGTATGCAATCCGATTTCCAAATGAAAACCGTCTAAGTTCTAACGTTTCCGTTAGACTTCTCCTTAAATGTATTTTTTTTTAAATATATTTAAAAAATCTGATGACGTGACACTTACAGTGACGTGGACCAATAATAAAGCTGGATTCAGGTGCTCGCTGTTTCCACGAAATAGAGGATCCGCACTTGTAGGGCTGATTTTTTGGACACACCGAGCTGCACATGATGAATGGCCCAGATCTCCCACACATTTGTACGGGTAAGTATCTCTGAGGGGTTCGTACAATTTTAATGGAGCCCATCTGATGGATGAACTGGATTCACCATGTGTCCACAATACAGTGGTGAATGGTGATGATCTTCCCCGCAACAACCTGATGAACGGTTCAGATCTTGCACATATGATATGTACCTCGAAGGACTTTCTTTTTGGCATTCTGGTGACATGAAAGCGTGTGCAATTGTAATAGGGCCCATCAGATGGATGAACCGGATTCACCAATCATGTAGCCACTGTACAGTGGCGAATGGTGATGATCTTGACTGTAGCAACCTGATGAATGGTCCAGATCTCACACGTGTCACATTGGCACGTACCTCCGAGGTGTCTCTTTGGCCTTCTGTAGCCATGCAAGTGTATTCAATTTTAATAGGGCCCATCTGATGGATGAATTAGATTCACCAGCCACGGTACCACGGTGAATGGTTATGATCTTCGTCCGACGCCCAATCATTGACAACTTGGATGTGATGCGGAGAATCCAGATCGTTCATCTTGTAAGGCATTTCGATTAATGGCTTAGAGTTCAGTAAAACCAAATGAACGATCTGAACCACATTAACAGACAATGGCCTTTACAATGGACAAATATCATGAAAACAGATTTAACAGGAGAAATTGATGGCTAGGATCATCCGTTGAATATGATTTTCTACCAAGCAACATTGACCGTCCGAACCCACTACAGAGAGATCAAATCATTCACTGTGATTTCCTACCAACGGCGAATGAACAACGGGACCCACTTGATGTTCAGGTCAGATCCAACCCGTCCATTCTCGGGCAGGTAGATTTGCTCGATGTACAATCAGAACCGTACAATTCTCATTATTTTGGTGGTTTATGCAAACGCCATTGTCATGAGGCCCACCACAATCACATCATTGCTCGATCAGATTGTTAAAAGCTTTAAATGGACCAAATAAAGAAGAGAAAAAAAAAAAAAAAAAAACCCCTCTTGGCTGTGATGATGACTCGAAAGAATGGGTGCCCAACGCTTGATATTAGATCAGGTGTGGAAACAACGGATGCGGATTTCGTGGTGAACCCAACCCCAAGAGCTTCGTGGTGTAAGAAGTTTGTGGGGCCTACCGTGAAGTATGTGCTTTATCCACGCCGTCCATCCATTCTGCCAGCTCATTTTAGGGAATGAGCCGAAAGTTGAAGCGTATCCAAAGTTCAAGCGGACCACACCAAAGGAAATATTAGGGATTTGAACACCAACGATTGAAAATTTTTTTAGGGGCCACAAGTTTTGGATCAAACGGATATTTTTGTCTTTCCCTTCATTGAATGTTACAATGGTAGATGTCATTATTCCCAATGTTTCATGTGGTGTGGTCCACTTGAACTTTGTATATGCTTCAATTTTAGGATCATTACCTAAAATGACGGGGCAAGATGGATAAAACACATACATCACGGTGGGCGACACTGCGTCCTTCCATGTGGGTGGATCCCTGACTGTGTGGCCCACCTTGATGGATGTTACTAAAATCCATGCTGTCCATCCGTTTTGAAAGCTCATTTTAGCGAAGGATAAATAGATGAAGCAGATCCAAATCTCAGGTGGACCACACCATAGGAAACAGTGGTGAGTGACGATTAAAAACTTCTTGTGAGCCATAAAAGTTTTGTATCAAGCTGATATTTGTGTGGTCCTTTCATCCAGGCCTTTTTGACCTTATCAACAGGTTGGATGGAAAATAAACATTCTGGTAGCCGCCAAAATGTTTTTAATGGTGCGTAATCAATCACCACTCTTTCCTGTGGTATGGTCCGCCAAAGATTTGGATCTGCTTCATTTTCTGGATCATGTCTAAAATGAGCTTTGAAAATGAAAATGGATGTACGATGTGGATTTAAGGCACATATATCTCAGTAAGCCCCACAATCAGGGAGACCCAGCTCAGTGTAACCGGGAATCCACCGAAGCCACGGTCGTAGATTATTGGTCAGGAACCAATAGCCGTTCATAGGCTTCCATGGTGTGGTCGAGCTGATAAGTGGACCAGATCAGCCTGATTTTTGAGCCAGAACATCTTCATATGATAGGTCCAACATTTTGCAAGGATGCCATGTGTCGCATACGGCATTGACCGGATAAGCTTGGGGCGGCATATAATCATTTAAAGGTGCTAAAAAGTTATAGGGGAATGATCATCTACGAGGCATATAATCATTTAAAGGTGCTAAAAGTATCAAGGGGAATGATCATGTACGTCCAAACATATAGTAATCACCTGGCCAGCTTCGTTGGATCCGACTGTAGGGCCCACCATCATCATGTAAGTTAAATCCACACCATCCATCCATTTTGACACAGGTGATTTTGCTATCCAGCCTATTGATAAGGTCACAAAGACCTGGATGAAGGAACCTCACAAATATCAGCTCGTTCCAAAACTTGTGGCTCAGAGGGAGTTTTTAATGATCAATCACCATTGTTTCCTGTGGTGTGGTCCACCTGAGATTTGGATCTTCATTTTTAGGACGGTGCCCCAAAATGAGCTGTCAAAACGGATGAACCGAACAGATTGAATGCACGTACCTCAAGGTGGGCCCCACAGTCAGGGATCCACCCACTGGTAATTTACCATACGTTCAAGCTCCATCCAATTCTTTCATTGGATGGGTTCCCATGTTAGGCCTGGACTGGATCCCATCATCACAGCCAGATCCATTCCTCTGGTGGACCACACCAACGGGAACAATGAGGGACATTGAGGAAGGTGATTCCCACCGTAGAAAGTAGGATCCAGTCATTGGGTGCACCCACCCAGAATCATGGGACAAACCGGCCACACCAAGTAAATATACAGGATTTAGGCGATTGTAAATTGTTCCCTGGGGTGTGGTGTCCCACCTGCATTTTGGATCTGCAATGTATGGTGAAAAAGAGATGCCCCACCAAGATCAGGTGGTGTGCCCAGGCCTTGGTGTGTGATGGGTAGGGCGCTGTGGGGCTCACTGTGATGTATGTGTTATATATGCACGCAGTCCATCCATTTTGCCAGCTCATTTTAGGGCATAAACCAAAAAAAAAATAATAATAATAAAGCAGATATAAAGCTCAAGTGGACCACACAATAGGAAAGAGTGGAGATTGAATGCCCACCGTTAAAAACTTGTTAGGGGTCACAAGTGGATCGACCCGATATGTGTTTTCCCTGACATTATCAACAGGTTGGATGGCAGATAAACATTGCAGTCTTTGTCACGTTTTTTTTTTCCCGTTAGCTTGTTAGTACACCCACTGTCAGTTCGCACTTCACTGTTAGCCACCCCCACTAGGGAATGGATACCAAGACCTCAGTCTTTGTGAGCTTATCAACATGTTGGATGGCAAATAAACATTGCAGTGGGCCCACACCATTATCGCCACTTTGTGGTCCACTTGAGCTTCAGATCTACTTCATTTTTGGGTTCATGCCCTAAAATGGCTGGACAGCATGGATATAAAACACATACATCCCGGTTGGACCCACAACACCCTATGGCATTGTAATTGAAAGCGGATTGCGCATTTGAGTAACTAGGGATTCCGTTTTACCAGCTCATTTTAAGGCATGAGCCCAAAAATTGAAGCATGTCCAAGGCTCAAGTGAGTCACATCACAAGAAAACAGTGGAAATAATGACACCCACTGCCACCATCGAGACCTTCATAGGGCCCACAGTGATGTTTATTTGACATCCAACCTGTTCACATAGACACGGATTAAGGGAAAACACAAATATCAGCTTGATCTAAAACTCTGGCCCCCTCCCCAAGAACCTTTCACGGTAGGCATCCAATTCCCACTGTTTTCTCTGGTGTGGCCCACTTGAGCTTTGGATATGCTTCAATTTTGGGTTCATGCCCTAAAATGATATGGTAAAACGTATGGACACTGGATAAGACCCGTACATCACAGTGCGCCCCACGGTTTACTCAGTACGCTGTGCAATCATCTCTCATTGTAATTACCATAAATACCAAATAATGCCAACATTCAAAAAAATTATATTGAAAAATAAAATTAACAAAACTACCACCACTAATGGTGGCCCCTTGACATTTATGGAATATCCACCGCTGATTTGAATAGACTAAATGAGATGTTCTCTTGTTAAAAAATTAAAAATTAAAAAAAAGAGAGTAAAATTGCAAATCTCAATCTGACTACGGAAACAAGCCCTCAAAGCGACAAACTGCCAAAAGGAAACATCACAGAGAAATCAAGCATTGAAAGAATCAGTACCCGCCCTTGAGATCATTTACGACATCATATGGAATTGGAGTGACTGTCTCTAAGGTGGCACCCTCCACCATGAAACCTGGTTTGGGGCCCTCTGGCTGCCGTTTCGTGCTGATCACCTCCCCTCGGGCCTTCGCCTCCACCTTCAGCTGGTCGTTCTTCAACTTCCTCAGCCGGAACTCCTCCGTGCATCTAGAAGGCTGCACGTGCTCCACCCGTACGTGGATCCTCTTCTTGATAATCCGGTTTCCCACCTAGACACAATGTTTGAATGCCACTGATCATTATTCAATGGATGTGGATTCTTAGCAATAACTCAACATGGAGTCAGCACCAAAGAAAAGATGAAGAAAGATGAATTTCTTCCCGTCACATAACCATAACAACAAGCATCAAGGTACACATCAGTTGAGAGCCAATGAGATGAAGAGAATAAATGCAAGAACCAGACACTTGCACGAAGGGTGCAACCATACAAACAAATCCTGCTCAGGGGAATTTCTCGAGAGGTTTTTAAAATTTGAGGTTTCTCTAGAGATATTATTGGGAAATTTTCACTAAAAATAAGTAATTACAATTTTTTATTTATACATTAATAAATAATTTTAAATTTTAATATGTTATTATACATGAATCATTTAAAATTTAAATAAATTTTAAACTAATATAGGGATAATTTTGAAAAAACAATTGTGGAATATTCAAACAAATCCTGCTCGGGAAATTTCTCGGGAGGTTTTTAAATTTTGAGGTTTCTCTAGAGATATTATTGGGAAATTTTCACTAAAAAGAAGTAATTACAATTTCTTAATTATACATTAATAAATAATTTAAAATTTTAAACTAATATAGGGATAATTTTGAAAAAACAATTGTGGAATATTCAAACAAATCCTGCTCGGGAAATTTCTCGGGAGGTTTTTAAATTTTGAGGTTTCTCTAGAGATATTATTGGGAAATTTTCACTAAAAATAAGTAATTACAATTTTTTATTTATACATTAATAAATAATTTTAAATTTTAATATGTTATTATACGTGAATCATTTAAAATTTTAAATAAATTTTAAACTAATATAGGGATAATTTTGAAAAAACAATTGTGGAATATTCAAACAAATCCTGCTCGGGAAATTTCGCGAGAGGTATTTAAATTTTGAGGTTTCTCTAGAGATATTATTGGGAAATTTTCACTAAAAATAAGTAATTACAATTTTTTATTTATACATTAATAAATAATTTTAAATTTATGTTATTATACATGAATCATTTAAAATTTTAAACTAATATAGGGATAATTTTCAAAAAACAATTGTGGAATATTCAATCACACTAAAAATTTGAAAATCCCATGATATTATGGCGACAATTTCGTTCAGGTTATTTCCCGCAAAGATATCGCGGGCTCAGGCTCCAACCCAAACTTAACCAGCCCAAGGCAAACTTAAGATGGTTAAGGCAAGGACAACCCAAACCTGACCCGTGAGTAGCCAGGGGTATAATTTTCCATACAATTGCTTTCTCAGGGGCTTAAACTTTTTGTTCTTAAAAGACAGAAGGTTTTAAACCCAAGGCAAAAGGGTATTTTGGTCATTTCAAGTTGATGCCAGCAATGTGGTTATCAACATGTCGTTGAGGTTCTCGTGCTAACCTGAGCCAATCCAAGTTGGTTGGGGTTGAATATTCAATACCTTTCATCGGGTAGCTCGGTTTGGGTAGGACCTCAGGCTGACTCCTCTTGAGGTCAATTGGGCTTGGGTTGACCGACCCTCAACCTGACCCAACCTAACTGAGCTGAGTTGCAACCCCAGGTAGCAGTGAGCACAAATGGGCACTGAGAGGCAACCCTTGCGCCACCCCAACTAGCTACATCTGTAGCAGCTTGAGTAACAAGAACCTCATCTGAAAAACAAAAAACCAATTATTCGGGTGGATCACAATCACACCCACAGACATGTACCCATGATGCAAAAGCAGGAACGCCCTCACTCTTCAGGTCTAGAATCCCAATGCAATGAAGTCCTATCCCAACAACAGAACAGAGAAGTTCTGTAACGCTTCATCTTGAAAACAAGTATACGAATGCAAAGTCCCAATTCTCACCTTCATAGGAATCTGCTCTCAGAATATAGCATTTTTATTGCAATTGGCAAATTTTAACATACTTCTTTTTTCTTTTCTTTTTTTGAAAAGTCACGATATATATTAGGAAAGAAAAGGAAATACAATGCGGAGGAGATGAGAGAGATCGCCGAGTGAGCAATCTCTACTAGACTCCACAAAAAAGAAAATCACAATCCTTAAGGCCCACTACATAAACAGCCCATTCAATCATTAACCACTTAGCCTTACTAGCTATAACTGCTTCCGAGTTTGAAATGTCCCTGAAGCATCTACCATTTCTTTCTTCCCATACCGACCACCATATCACAATAATAGCCATTCTCCATAAGCGCGTCTTTTGCTTGCACAATCTAACCCCATGCCAAGCTTTAAAGAGATGACTCACCGAACCAGGAAAACACCATTTTATATTGAAGCAGTTGTGAAATTCTGATCAAATCCGAGTGATAAAAGGACAGAAAAGAAGCAGATGATCAATAGATTCTTTGTTCTTCATACGACAAAGGCCGACATTAACATACTTCAACTCTGCTTCGTGGCAATATGCTAGTAGGTTCCTACCCCGGGTAAAGGAAGGTTGATGACAGGTAGGCAGCCAGTAGTTGAATCTCCACCAAGCAATCAGATAAGACCCCAAATAGCTGGGACAATGATATGTTGATGATGGAGATGGTAGTCACAGGTCGATTCACAGTTTGAGTTCACTTAGTTGCATGGACTTGTACAATGCTCTAGTTCAAATAAACTAACTGGTTAGTAAAATGAGGCATGAGAGTGGGACGGTTGTAACTTGCAATCTTGAAGATATTCAAGATCATTATTTCAATATGATTTTTGGGTCATGACCCATTTAAGATGGAACCCAATGACTAGGATCAGGGTAAATCTGCTCCATTGCACAGTGGTTGTATAAGTGAGTGCAGACAGCCGTACCCTCCCAAAGGACTGGGGAATAATTATGTCCTCTATTTTGGGCAGAGAAACTTTGATACTCTGGTTGAGTGTAAGGATAATACACAGGCACCTAGAAATTACTTAGAAATTGCCTAAGTTGAATACAATAAATTCATGTTAAACTGTCCAGATTACCAATCCCAGTCTAGATGTACCATTTACATAATAAAAAAATTTATGCTTAGTTGGCTTTCTGACTCTCAGATTGGTGGACATGTGTTGGATCGTTGAAAATGAAAAACATCTAATGGTAGCCCATGAATCAGAGTTCAGGATTGTTCAAATAATCTGATTTTCGAATCATGATTCATCTGCAGCAAGCCCCACATAGGATGTCGCACATGTGGCAGATAAACAAAATTAAACTGTCCAAACCTTGGGGCTCAACGTAGATTGACAGTGTATAGAAATATCCATTGATTATCTTTTCAAACTAGATGATTGGTAGACATTTAATGGGCGGTTGAAACCAAAAGGATTCATCTGTCCGAATTCAACAAAACAAATGTCCTTAATCAAACCTTATTTTCACTTAATCAAACTAAAATTTGGATGACAACTTATCCATACATGGTACCAAAATACAGTTTAATTTGAGTTAATATATGACGTGTAATATTTGTGAGCGATGGTGTATCAACCATCACACTATGCTTGAGTATCAAACCTCTTCTTTGAGTCAATATGAGATGCAAGCGCAGGTAGCTTCTTGTCTCCTCTGTTGCATCTGCACTAACAGACAAACCAACCCCAAAACTCCCATCACTTGACAGCAGTTGATGATTAATACTTCTACCATTTTGGTTTTCACCATCATCAACTTCATCACCCCTACCACCACCACCACTGTCATATCTTCTTCTTCAACGGAATCAGGTTGAATCAATCCACAGATAGGATTGAATTGAATATCGACTTCGAACTTAACCGAACTGGCTATGACCCAGCCCATCAATTTGGGATGAATCGAACTGTGAATGTGTTTGATTGAACTAGTTTGCAGTTCGAGATCTGCTCAAGCAAGCTATGTAACTTTGAGAGAGAACGGGTCCCAATCGGGTAGTCCCCAATAAAGAGATTAGACCTCATCATATCCCTCTTTTTTGCCAACGTGCTGACTGCTGACCATGTCACTAGATCACTTCCTACTCTAAAGCATAAGCACTGAGCATCTAAAGGCCCAATTAATCTCCTGCAGCCATGGTCTTAAGAATCGGACGAATCTAATGTGAGTTGTCCAAGTCGACTCAGACTCAATTAGACCCGATCTGGTTCACTACAAGAGTCAACCTCATGAGTTGCCCTTGACACTGGCAAGTCCTGACTCAACTCAGGACAAAAACAAGTCAGTCCAAGTCACGGAGATGTTTAACCTTGCATGTAGCCCAATGGATGACATTAGAGGAATCTCCCTCAACTATTATCGTGGAGCGAGAAGCCAACAAAAATCTCAATTCTCACCTCAGTGCCACAACCTCAGCTATGTCCCCGCACTGCCCGAAGAAAGCCACAATGACATATCTTCTCTCATTTCTCACCACACCACCACAACTGGAAGAGCCCAGATTGCCAAGAGAAAACCCATCAAAATTAAGCTCTAGGGCCTAAACATTCCTTGGAGGCACTCCTTGAATCCCCGCTCTAAAATTCCTAAGCAGATCCAAGTAAGAAACACCACAGAACTCTGCAGTGATGAGGGCCCATCCAATAACCAAAGATGTGATTGTTTTAATCACCCATGTGGTGGACCTACTTTACTAATGAAGTTCTTCCAGTTATTCTCCTTCCCAAAGGCCCCACAGGAATGTTCCCTCTGGCTCGAAAGAGCATTGATTGCAGCCAACTCAACCCAAACAGAGGAAATTCAATATTCTCATCACTGCTAAACAGCAAATGGCATTGCATTCTCGAAGTTTCTATCACATTTCTTTCTAGATGCTCCAAAGAATTGAGTGGGGAAGCATTGTCCAAAGAAATTCTTCCTCTAGGTTTGAAATAGTTGGGTCCCCCACCATATACAAAGGTCAGACACTGACCCAGGCCAAATTCTAGGCTTAGAATTCTTCCTGGGCCATCTTGCAACGAAGAACAAGTCAATCACCATTATAAAAAAAAAGGAAGATAACAGTGGTCAGCCATCTCTTCGTCATCACAACAGAGAAAACAAACATTTGGCAGATACATTTTTCTTTGTTGGATATTATCAATAGTGGGAATTTTTCTTAACTATATATTTGCAAGGATTGGAAAGTAAAGATTAGTTACGATTATTCCATCTGGAGGAATCACTGGAGAAATCACTAGTGTGAGGCCCATCAGATCAACCGCCCAAGTCACCAATCCATAGGCCCATGCATGTACAACCTCAAAGCTTGAGGATGCTACAGTGTTAACTGGACACTTCAACTTTCTAGGACTAGTCATGCCAACACTTAGGGACACATGGACACTCCTAGACATGACATGACATGTCAAATCTGCACAGACAAGTTCCCTATTGATGTCATCAAAAAGTGCCATGTGCCAGACACTTTAAGTGAGGTGTCCAAATATTTTTCTGCACAAAGATCTCGTTTCACCTTCCTCGATTTTTTTTCCTTTTTTTTATGTACATGTCTTTTGTCAAGCCAAAGGTCCATCACTGTTAGCCCTCAAGCTTGCCTCCATTCTCTTACTCTAGAAAATTACCTATCAGGGCTTCCTCGCTCTCTCTCTCTCTCTCTCTCTCTCTCTCTCTCTCTCTCTCTCTCTCATATATATATATATATATATATATATATATATATATATATATATATATATATATATATATATATATTCCAATTCATTTTCCATTATAGGTTTCATGAACAATATAAGTAAAAATACATACTTTGGTGTTTTTTTTCCCCTTTCGTTTCAGTTCTAATACTCTAACAGAACGAGTGATGTTCATAAGATCTACTATTTCCTAAGATGAATATCCGTGATTTTTTATGTATTGCTAACCAATTTTTTGTTAGTTTGAACTACTAGTAAAAAAAAATTCCTCTTAGAACTATGTGAATTTTCTTCCTAATTTCCTTTGCTTGCATTGCTTTATTTAATTTTACTTATTTACTTAAATTATTACTTATATGTGCAAGCGGCCTCATGCCTAGATTCTTTAAGTTTGCCAGGCTAGACACTTTGGCACTAGACACCCATACCATGTGTCTAGGTATCAACTGAATTGCTACGCATATATTCAACACAACAACCAACAAATCACGGAACAAAAGAATCAAGAAATCTAAACCACATTACAAAACAAATAGTTAGAACCCAAATCTCACAAGCGGCCTGATACACTACAAAGCTTTGTAAGGTTAAGCATAACCTAAAATGCAATGTAATGTGACCGACGGTGATGTTTCCATGACATCCAATCTGTCCATTATGTGGACCCCCGCATCTTCTCCTTGGCGTACAAAAATCGGGCCGATCCAACAAATATGTGGGCCACACCATGTAAAATCATGCCTAAAAACCTCCAAAATCATGTGGTGTGGCCCACCTGAGTTTTGAATTGTGTAGGGCCAACCATGTTGTATATATGCCATCCAAACTTAGGTGTGCCCTCCACAATCCAGTAGTTTTTCACTACTGAGTGTTCCCATTGCAACAGTTAACTGTGGTGTGGCACACCTAAGTTTTGGATATGCCTGAATTTCAGGCACCAAGGAGAACACAAGGGTGCGGGCATGATAGACGTATTGGATGCCATGCCCAAATCACGCTAGGCCCCACAATCTAGAAGCTTTTTAACTGTGTGCCCCAATCCCAATGTTACATGTGGTGTGCCCCACCCAAGTATTGGATCAGCCTCATTTTCAAGCATCTGGAGAACACGAGAGTGCACACATGGTGTACGGATCAGTTACCATACACAAATCACGGTGGGCCCCACCCATCGCGTTGTAGGTTAACATTAACCTATGCAAGCTAAGCAGCCAATCCGTCCTCAATTTAAGAAATCCAAACCGTCAAATAAAACAACCAAACAAATAAACAGACCCCCAAATCATAAAAAATGGAGGGAAATCGCAATCCAGAATCATAAAAGCAAAAAAGAAAACTGTAATAACACGAAGTGAAAAGAGAATGAAATGCAAATGAAGAAGGAGATGGACCTGCTTGTTGATTTCGACGCCGATGGCACGTTTTGTGACATTCCAGACCTTGCCAGTACGGCCATGGTAGAACTTGTGGGGCATGCCTTTGTGTATGGCACCATTCACCTTAACGTCCACGTACTCCCCTACTCTGTACGTCCTCAGGTACGTCGTCAGAGCTATGTAACCCTTCTTCCTGAATGGCCTCGAGAACAGGTCCCGAGTCCGCGATCTGACTCCATGGCCTGCTGGCATTCTCTCCTTTTCTCTCTCTCTCTCTCTATCTCTTTGCAACGAGTCGACTCGGCGGGACGAAGGAGATCAGGTTTAGGGTTTTTCTTTTTTTATAGGAGGGACGGGATATTTGATACTCTGGCTGAGTTTGATGCTTGATACGCAGGCACTTTAAAATGGAGTAGAATCCTCTGTGACACTCGAGCTCTGTGGAGCCCAGCACTTTCATGTGTAAAGTGCGCTCCGTCCATCAGGTTCCATCCTTGATTCTAGGTCCTGAGGATAAAAGTCAGCCAGATCCACGATTCAAGTGGGCCACACAAGGGGAAACAATTAAATGTGTTGACGTGGCAATGTTCTGTGAACCCCACCATGATGTATGTGTTATATCCACACCGTCCATCCATCAATATCAATTTAGGGCAGATCGAAATATCAAGTGGACCACACAACAGGAAATTGTGGTTTCTGAACGCCCACCGTTAAAAATTTCCTACTGCTCACCATTTGAAATCTAACATGTTGATAAGGACACATGAGTGAAGAAAAACACAAATATCAGTTTCATCTAAAACTTTTGTGGCCCTACAAGGTTTTTAACAAGAGACATTAAATCGCCGATGTATAGTCCACTTGAGATTTGAATGACTTCATTTTTATTTTCAGGACATGCACTAAAATGGGCCACATAAGCTCATAGATATACAACACATGCATCAAGGTGAGCCCCATGGTCAATCCCTCACCTAATACGCTCACCTATTTTATATTAATCTTGCTGGTGAGGCCTCATAACTTCTATATGTAGTTCAGGCAGTGGTCATGGCATCAATGGAGAGAGGGCTGTCAATGGGCCGGGTAGTCCAGACGGGCTTTCAGGCTTGGCCCGTATTAGGTCGGGTTTGGGGTGATGCATTAGCGTCGAAGGTTGAGCTCGGGTTTAAATCGGGAGCCTGATTGTAAATTGGGCCAGACTCACGCTTAGCTCCCTAAAAACCTGTAAACCTAGCCTGATGGAGAAGTCATTTTTAAATGTTTCTTTTTTTTTTTTCGTTTTCTTTCATTCTCTCCCTCTCTTTCACACACGAGGCACACTAAAATATCATTTATCCACAGAAATATTCAGTTCTCGGGCTCACGGGAACTCAGGTCGAGCTTTGAAACGGGCTAGACTATTTCAACTCATCGCATGTCCAAGTTGGATTTGAGTTTAGGTTCAGAATTACATACTGGGCTTGAATAGAGCTCAGCTCGGACCTAACCCAGCCCATTGACAGCCCTAAATGGATATGGTGGATTTGCATATTTAGGCCAGCAGACGATCTAACATTCTTGATGTCCAACAAATGTGCACCAACATGACTACTAGTAGACCAAAAATATTAAAGATCCAATCATAATGTGGGCCAATTCTTAAAAGATAATATACAACACTCAACATCCAAATTCAAGTGCAACTCACCTAATGATATGATTGGCCCTGTTTTTGGATGAATTGGATGTCGTACATGTATCACATGGGACCTACAAGTCTCCACTTTCACTATTATTTGGTAAAATATTAATTCCTGAGAAGTTTTATAGTAAAATTTCTTATATATATATATATATATATATATATATATACTCTACTTGATGACCAAATTATAATACTCTACGGCTAGAAAATCATCACCACGAGCTATTGTAGACTCCTCCTACTAACCATCCCATCAATGGACCACATGATTAATGTGGGCAGGGATCATCTAAGAAATTGGCATGTAGGCCCACGACAGGATGATCAAGATGAGGGTGCATTTTTGGGTGAACAATTCATTCCATTAATTTTTTCAATCAGCATTTGTTAGAAGGCCA
Source organism: Magnolia sinica (assembly GCF_029962835.1). Classification (NCBI taxonomy): domain Eukaryota; kingdom Viridiplantae; phylum Streptophyta; class Magnoliopsida; order Magnoliales; family Magnoliaceae; genus Magnolia; species Magnolia sinica. Next base: position 71,403,624 of record NC_080587.1, on the reverse strand, counting down.
CAAATCCAAGATGGAGGGATTGGATTGTATGAACCGCTGTCATATTAAGTAATGGCTCTTTATCGTCTCAACGGCTCAATGTCGATGATTGACAATTTCTAATATTAATGCCTGTTTGGATTGAAGGTTAACTGATTAATGTCTAAGTGAAGGCCACCTATTGGATGTTTGGGTGAAGGCTAGTTTTAATCTTGATAAGGCCATCTTATAAACAACATCCAACTAACCCCACTGAGTGCTAAGCCATAATAGATGGATTGAAATGCAACAATTTTGTTCTCTCACCCTTCTACTACTTGGGTTTTGATGGGTTTATGTGCCAATACCAAAATCCCAAGCGGTCTACACCATTGGATTAGTACATGACCTGATTAGCCCTAGCTTTACGGGCGTACATTGTATATGAGAAATATCTAAAACTCGAGTAGACCACATGAGAGGAAATGGTAGGATTGTTAGAACTTTCTTGGGCTAGAGGATGTTTACGTTCTTTCTAGCCCTTTTATAAGTTGATTCCCACTTAGTTGAAGGGAAACACAAATACTAACATTGCCCAAAATTTCAATGGGCACTAAGAAATTTCTAATCATTGACATTCAATTCTCACCATTTCTTGTAGTATGGCGCATTCCCTTATGTTTGGGTTGATGCCCTAAGTGAGCAAGGGCATTTAAATGGGCCAGGCTCAGGCCTGAAAAACAGAATTTTGAATAGGGCTGGCCTTATGGCCTGGCCCAAAATAGTTCAAACCACTTTTTCCTTGTTGTGGTCTACCTGAGCCTTGTATCAATCTCATTTTTTGTGCTCATTACTTCAAATGAATTGGCAAAATGGATCTAATGATGTGAATAAAACACATACATCATGGTGGGACCATAGAGCTTTGCCACCAGCTAGCTGACTGGTGTTGTGGTCACCAGCCAAACCGTGTCTCATTACGATGATCTGAAGGTGCGGCCCATTGGTTCAATGGTTGATCTTAGCTGAATATTAGAACGACTGCCCTGAATGAATTATTCAATACATAACCCTATATATGCCTAAATAAGCCTAGATTCGAAAATGGACTAAAAATTAAATACTTACATCTACCCAAATTTGCAAACCATTCTTAAAAAACTCAAACAAACACTTTTAATGAAAAGCAGCAAACCTACCGTTCTAAAAGTAGCTAGTTTTCAAATAAAACAGAACTTTGATCCTAAAAACAATTAAAAATAAAAATTTGCTAGGATTAGTCGACTTCGTCATATCATTTGCTTCGTCAATAGCTTTCCAACGATACATAACACGTGTGAACTAGATTCGCAATGTAAATAACGATCCGAAGCTATAGAGCATGTTAGGCCATTTTTTCCCAATCTTGGCCCTTACAACATGAATTCATGCGATCCTGGCCCTCCCTTAAGTTGTCCAAGTTTTTCCTACATCACATATATAACAACTGAATTAGTCTATTACCTATAATAGATAAAATAACAAGTGAACGAGCCAACCATCTCTACCATATGTGACAATTGAACAACTGAAATAACAAGTGAATTCATTTAACATTTTATTACTAACCATAGAATAGCATCCAATCAATTAACTCAATTTCAAAAGAAGATGATTTTGGTCTCTCAACATAATTTCACCAAACTATTCCGAGTTAAAAAGAAGACATGGCTTCGGTTTCACATGATAAGCACCAGCCAAGTGAAAAAAAAACGAAGACATGGTTTGAAATCGGATTGGTACATGACAAATCTTTCATGGAAGCGGTTTAGGTGTAGCCCTTATAGGGCCCACCTTGATGAATGTATTCTATATCTATGCCGTCCATCCATTTTGCCATATCATTTTAGGGCATGTTGATAGACATGAAATAGATCCAAATCTCAGATGGACTCTATCGTAGGAAACAGTGGTGACTGAACGCCACACCATTAAAATCTTCATACGGCCCACCGTAATGCTTCTGTGACATTTATTTTCAATACAAACTGTTGATAAGGTCATATAAGTACGGGTGAAGGGGGAAAATATCAGCTTGATTCAAAACTTTTATCTCAAAGAATTTTTTTAATGCTCTATCACCAATATTCCTTAAGGAATGGTCTACCTGACAATTGGATTTGTTTTATTTTCGGGCTCATTTTATACCATAGAATGATTTGGCAAAATAGATGGACAATGTGAATATAAAATACATACATACATCATTGTGGACCCCATAATAAGGGCCACGCAGTATTGGGTGAGGTCGGGCCACACCTAATCCAATTTCATCTTTCGCCGCCAATACCACCCCATGTCACGGGCTTTTTAAGCTGATAAGTAGTCAGTACACTATATTTTGTTGTATATAATTTCTGAACATTTTTGAAAAATGTATTATTTCAAAAGAAAGATATTATAGGCTAAAGATTGTAAAAAATGCTTGGAGTGCTCATTGCTAATAGGATGACAAAACAGTGAACTGTTAAGAAAAATTGAAAAGCAAACCAAGCAATCGACCAAGCGGCCAATGGCCATCTAAGAGGTCGAGCAAGCGGCCGATATTCATTCAGGAGGTCATTTAAGTGGCCGATGGTCATCCAGGAGCTTGATGAAGGACCGATAGTCATCCAGGAGCTCAATCGAGTAATCAAGTCAACAAGGAAGCTTAGATCGGTTACTATGACAAGTGGCAAGAAAGTTTTCGGAAGGTCATGTAATTGCTGAACGGTTAACAGCAGTTAGAACATGGGAAGCATCTAGAAGGCCACGTACTGTTGAATGGTTATAGCAACCATTAGAACGTGGGAATGATCTAGATATCCGGATTAAGGCCGTAATAGTAGAGGAATTCAGCAGGAAGATTTTGAGTGACGCTAACCCAATAAAACCCAAACATTATCTTTCATATACCAATTGATTACATTTAGTATATTTGCTCTACTTTTTTGCCAAGTGAATTCCAATTTCTAATGTAATGCTTTACTTTAAGCCTGTTGTTTACATTCCATGGTGTAAATTGTAACATTAATCGAATAGCTGGTAATCTTAGCTGTAATTTGAGTCTACGCTCATACGCTGGATTCAATTCTTCACTCGGAAATGTGTTTTGTAGCCATTCTCTGCGATCGATTGTAAGAATCCCTTCCTCATTCTTTTTTATATGTACTGAAAAGTCCTTTCGTACATAAAGCAAATGTGTAACTCATTATCAGAGGATGAACCCTTCCTGCTGAATATTACCTAATCCTATTTTACACACTGAGTGTGTGGCTGAAGAGGTGGCCGATCTCATCCGATCTCTGCCATATATTGCGTATATGCACATCTCAGCGCTTGGGGTGTGTAAACACCCCACTCAGTCTAGTATCTTGAGAGAGCTAAGACAATCCGAGAACCATGATCATATCCTAACCCAAACCCTAGCCTAAACCTTAAACCCAGCCTAACTCTAGCTTAAACCATAATCTGAACCTTAAACCATCACCCAAGCCAAAGCGTACATGCAAATCAGTACAAACCTTAAAAACACACCCATTTGAGGCCAAAAGCCCGAAAAAGGACTTGCGAACGAGCCAGAGCACCAAACAAAACCCATTGACTAAAACCCGAACCAAACTAAGCCCGGGCGATAATCGGACTATCGCGGGCGGTAATTCAACTACCGCTCCAGAACGGACAGATGTCTACTCCAAGTAACAGTTGTCTCTTGTCCCAAAGTTAACTTTCATATGGATTTACCCCCCTCAACCTATCTTATTTACCTTTTTACCAACCCCCAAGAGCAAATGAGAGCATGCCACATAGCATTCCTCTCTCCTCAACCAATCTCAAGCTGTCATGCCAGCTTTTACAGCTTTTACCCTTCATAAGCCCAATAATTACCACATTGTCATCAGAAAAGGCTATAAATAGCCCACTCCTCTTCACATTTCACAACAACAACATCTCATTCCAAAAAATTCCAAGTGAGAGAGAGGGAAAGAAAGGGAGAGAGTGAGCAACAACAACATCTCATTCCAAAAAATTCCAAGTGAGAGAGAGGGAAAGAGAGGAAGAAAGTGAGGGTGAGAAGGAGCTCTAAGCCTCCAAGATCTAATTTTTCGGCTACCCCTTAGCCTCCTCCTAACCATCTCAACCCCACAGTCTAACCCGAATTGATCATGGTATAGTCCATGTTCTAACTAACTTGAGAGCAAGCCAAAAATCATTTCATTTTCTATTCAAGCATTCATCATAACATCTTCTCTCTTCTCAATCCCCTTCCTTCTCTAGATCTCTAGCGAATGTATACTCTGTGACTTGCCATACATCGGATCCTGTCACACCAGAAACTCCTAGTAATCTAGTCCACTTTTCTTTATTTTTACATAAGCATCATCATATCTGCCTTTCTAAACACATCCCTGGACGTATGCTCCGTGACTTGCCGAAACCCTGGATCTTGCGCATCAGAAATCTGCATATGCTTAGTTCTACTTCAACCATTTCATTCATCCCTTGAGATTTCTTACCACACCAACTAGAGACCGTACATTTGTACAAGCAAAGAGGGTACCTAACACCTTCTCTCTTTGTAACCGAAGTCCCTTACTCGGAATCCCGAATCGCAGACCAGGAGTCAACTTAAAGCTAGAGAGTCTTCAAATTCTCTAGCTTTACATATTTCGCAGGTTCTAGTCGATTGCGGGATTTTGAGTTAAGTGGCTAGTGACGACTCCAAGTCTGCGTCAACAATCCAAATTAGCCCAATCACCCCACAATGAACAAAAATCTACGTCGGCGCCAATCCCCCAGCGTTCACAGGGTGATAGTTGTTCGGTTTGAATTGAGCCACAAATTCAATTTTGGCATACCCGCATTCAAACTACAGATAACAACTAGCAACAAGTTTTTGGCACGCTTGGTGGGACAACATAACATGACTTAGTATGAAAGTAATGAGAAAGTGAAATGGCCTACAGATCTTTCTAAGATAATGGTTTCTTGTGTACGTGACATGCGAATGGTGAATCAACATATAGAAGAGCAGTTACGAGCTCAGGCCGAGCAGCTGTGAATTCAAGTTGAGACCCTCAACAGATGGATAGCCAGTCAGGCCAAAAGCTTGAATATGATGTTTTCTGAAAGAACACCTATTGTGTCGTAGCAAAATGAGCATCATCCAACTGTTGATATTTGTTATGTCGAAAATCTGGTGTCAGTGCCACCAGTACTGCAGATATCTCTTCCATAACAAAATATTCATCCAGCTCCAATTTAGGAGATATGGAACGCTCCATTGTTCGCCGAGTTCAGGCAACTAGAGTGGGAGGTAAGGAATTTTATCCCTGAAAAGAAAGACCAGGATATATCTAGGGGCAATCATTCCTTATGAATCCACCGTATAAGACAAAATCAAGTAAGCCATGAATCACCTCTAATGGTCGAATCACGCTATTTGAATCATGACCAAATTATTCAAATGGTTTAGAAAGTAGCAGGCCAAGTTTACGGCCATATTACTAACTTGCCCAGCCATAAACTCTATTTTAGAATGGATTGACCAACAGTTTCCATTGTCATGGTCAATTTTTACCATTTTCCAATCAAGATGGCTGAGTTTGACTAGAATGATTGAATTTGTCGTTTTTCGATCATGATGGCTGAGTTCGATCGAGAAGACTGAATTTATCATTTTTCGATCATGATGTTTGAGTTCGACTAGGATGGTCGAATTTGTTATCTCTCGATCACAATGGCTGAGCTTAACTAAGACAGCCGAGTTCGAATAAGACGGTTGATTTTGTCATTTTTCGATCGAGATGAAGAAGTTCGACTAAGTTAACCGACTTTAATATTTTTTTATCAAGATGGTCAAAATCGACTAAGATGGCCGAAATTGATATTTTTACATGGTTAAGTGTTCACTCCCCAAGTATAGGGTTGTGATGTAGTAATAAACTCGGTGAGACCAAGGTCGAATCCCAAGGGATTGAAACCTGTACGTAATCTGAAATTAAGGAGAACTAGAACTAGACTGAGATGAAATCTAAATTGAGTGTAAATTGAGGAATAATGATGAAATAATTATTTAAAACTTAAAGAATTTAGGAAAAACAAATTAGGGATTCAGAGGATCCACTTATAGAGATCAGGGAGATCTTATGCCTGCATCAAAAACTCAACTGAACTTAGAGTCCATCTTCATCCAGTTGAAGGGTGAAACCATGAAAATTAAACTGATCTTCCTTTAATATAGTTTTGAAGAGATGAAAGGTATATGAATTAGAATGGATTCCATCACCAAACCATGCCCAGGAGACAAAGTAAACAACAGAATTAAACTAATTACTAACCAATCAATGATGTATGAAGGTTAGGAAGGGTACCGTCATCCGACCATGCCCAGGAGACGATGGTGAAGAACAGGGCTTCTTGACATCAAAAATATAAAAAGGGAAGGAATATGCTCAAAGCTATCGAGACCCATTGTAATTTTAGTCACAACAGACCATTAAAAACTAAAAACATTCTCTTAATTAAACTAAAATCAACATCAATTCAGTATAAACAAAAGGCACAAGCAAAAAGTTCTCCCATTACACTTCAAGCTTCACCTCTTAGCTCTAGCTAAGAGGTTTAGCTACTCATGAACATGATGAGGCTAAACATCTCAGATAAACATAAGCAGAAACTAAGAAAAGAGAAGAAAAAGAACTCTTTGAAGCTTGCCCGTGCTCCACTTCTTTCTCGGCTCCACGTTCCCCTTCCCTCTTGGATCCCCCTAATTACCCCTTGCTCCCTGCTCTCTCTTTCTTATATAGGCCACGGAAAGAATCAGCTGGAGGGCTTCCTGGTGGTGCGAGGACAGCTGGATTGCGTAAAGCTTTACGCAAGATACGCAGCGACAGCTATAGTCTTCCGCTGCGACGTCGGTGGGGCCACAGATGATGTTACACGAAAAAATCCAATCCGTTCATTGGATTACTTATGAAAAACTATTCAGACCTGATCGATTTAGGGAAAAACCGTGGTGGCCCACAGTTTATTTTGTTACACCATCTATTCTGCGTTTGGAATATCAACAGTCGCCTTCGCTTCATTCCGTCATTCCGACACTTAGGCCATGTTTATATGGCCCTTTTAAGCCTGATGGATAGTCTAGATGCCCGGGACAATCCTCTCCATGCTCCTCAAATGGCCCACAATACAGATCAGCGTCCGCAGCTTCCTGTTGTGAAACAGAGTCGCCGCAAGTCGACTCTGTTTCGTGCGTTGGCCTATTTATTGAAGCAAAGTGGAAAATCCACTCCGTCCATTGGTTTTAGGACAAAACACCATCCGGGAAGGAGTGTTTTTTGAGTGAAATCGGTATGGCTCACGAGGTTGTCCACTCCACCGTCCATCCTGCGTTTAACGGCAAGGATCTTGCAATCACTTGCATGGCGTCAAAAGGTCACCTAGGTGAAGTTAATACCCCCTTCTGTACACAATGGACGGTCCAGATCGATGATTTGGATGATGAATGGGCCCCACTGGAAAAACCCACGTGGACGGGGCCATTCGCTGTTAGTTCCTGCGCAGGAGAGAAGAAGGGAGTTCGCTGACCTGTCTCCTTGTTTTGCTGCACCGCGTGTGCACGTGTGTTGTGCACGCGTACGCCCTCTAGTGGGTCCTGTCATGATGTTTATGAGAAATCTGTGCCGTCCATACATTTTTTCGCCTCATTTAAGGCATTCCAAAATTGAAGCGTATCCAGAAACCAGGTGGGCCCCAAATCACTGATATGTAGGATGATCTGTCCGTTGGGCCATTCCCAGAGGGATCTGGTGGGCCAAATTTGACATGTACTGTTCATTTATGGTCCTCAGGCCATGTATGATGTTTCAAGCTGAACAGATGGTGGAAACCCTGTGATCTTGCATTCTGGCTGACTTTTAGGCCACTGGAGCTTCAGTTTCTCAATTTTCTCGGATCTCTGGCATGTAAATTCGTCAATCTTGGTCCCCTGGGGTCCTTCCCTTACCTTGGTGAATTCTGGACATTAAATCCATACTTTTGGCATCCTATTTTAGTCCAAGCTCGTAAATACACCTTGCAACACAAACACGGTTAAATTGGCCATTAAACAGTATCATGTTCGTAAATCTAGGCAATAAATGGGTTCTAATATGCAATATTTGACCCTCAACATTAAGAAATCATATTGATTGTGGCAAATAATGATTTAACATCGCATTCACCTTTTACCAAAAGCGTAGCGAGGGGGGAGATGGGGTTTGGGCAATGTTGTACCGTAATCCTGACTGTTCTTAGAAAATTCAATTGGAAATGACATGTGTTATAACAAATGAAAGATATTGCAGACTAAAATATTTATGGATGCTTGGAGTGCTTTTTACGAAATCATACCTAATAAGACGACAAGAAAGGGAGCAGTTGAGAGAAATTCAAAGACAAAACAACTAATCGAGTAAGCGGCCAATAGCCATCCAGGAGGTAGAGCAAGCAACTGATATTCTTCCAAGAAGTCAATCAAATGACAACTAGTCATCTGGGAGCTTAATCGAGCGCCGAGTGGAATTTGGTTAAGTCAGCAAGGAATACATATGGTAAGGAAGTCTCTAGAAGGTCATGTAAGTGTTGAACGGTTATAACAATGTTAGAATGTGAGAAACATCCAAAAGGCCAAGTATTGTTGAATGGTTATAGCAACCATCAGAACGTAGGAAGGATCGGATGGCCAGATTAAGGCTATAAATAGTAGAGGAATTCAGCAAGGGGATTTAGTTTGACATTAACCCAATCAAACCCAAATGTTATTCTTTTAATTACCAACCAATTACATTTCTTAGTGTAATTGTTCTACTTTTCAGCCAAGTGAGTTGCATTTCCTAGTGTAATCTTTTACTTTACGCTTGTTGTTTACATTCCACAGTACAATTTGTAGTGTTAATCAAGTAGCTAGTAATCTTAGCTGTAATTAAAGTCTACGCTCATACACTGGATTCAGTTCTTCACTCAAAAAGGTGATCCGCAGTCATTCTCTGCAATCGACTATAAGAATCCCTTCCTTGTGTCTCTCCTATTTATATTGAAAAGTCCTTTTATATGGAAGGCAAAAGTGTAACCCATCATCAAAGGACGAACTTTGTGACACCCGGGTTTCCAGGACCCGAGTATAGAACTCATTTCCCAAAAACCCAAGTGTTAATGATCAGATAATTGACATCATTGCAAAATCAAAGTGCGATAACATAACCAAGCATAGATAATATCATGTAACCAAGTAACAACATTCTGGTCCATCCAATTGGGGACCTTAATTACAAAACTCATAAGTTTCAGAATATTAAGATAAATTCTAAAGGAAATACTACGTCCACTGGTTAAGTCCATAGTATTCAGCAGCCTTCTACTGCTGCTCTTTTTCATAGCATCCATCCTTTGATCCATCCGCCACGGCCTCAGGGCCTATACTGCAATTACCTCCATCTACACCTGCATACTCTGTACAGTTGAATATTCGATGAATGAGTGGCCAGCTCAGTATGAATTTTTCTTAAGATTACACATTGTAGCCTTAGTTAAGCATAGTTAAAAACAATAAGACATTCAAAATAAATAAGACGTAATCTTATTTAAATGCATGAATGCACATCGACTTGGGGATGCTCATCCAGTCGGACTTGGGCTCATCACCCATGCATATAACTGGTTACCAGCACATCACATCATGTGTGTATATCACGTACAGCATAATGACTAAGCCATCGTACATCACGTACGTAGGTTGATAGTCGATAGTCTGGGAGCTAGCGAAATGATACCCCACTAAACCTAAGGGCACGTGCTACAACATTCAGAATTAGCCACACGCCATCGCCAGTATGCTATGAATGCATGATTAGCCAAACCATTATTATTCCAATTACAACTAGCCAATTTAAGTAACTCAATGGTCATTACGGGGGGCTCGTCACCCCACGTGGGCCGACAGCTCAGTCATAATTTCTCATTATCACGATCCCAGGCTCATGAGGTCTTCCACCTTGCGATGTTTAATAGAACTCATCAACAAGTGATCAATCAATTTGAAACAGGAAAATTTTACCGCCGCATGGTTGGATGGGTATGAACTGTTGAAGCCGTAAGGGCAAATACAAAATCTTGGGTTAAGGGTAAATCGGTGCGGTAAAATGATGTATGTTATAAATGCTAAGTCGGAATGGTGGGCCACGTTAAATCAGATCGATAAATAATTCATCCCACGGCCATGTAGGCGAGAGCATCTCATGGATGGTAAATCCCATTAAATAATTCCCACTAAAATAACCTCCAAGTCGAGGGTCTATTTCTAACACAATCTTTCTTGTTACACCCCAAGTGTGGCTCACATACAATAGTGCATTTTTCCACATATAATGTAATGAATTAGAATTCTAGTGACTTACAAAGAAATCCTTGGCATGTAGAGGTGTATAAGTTATGTGTTGATAGTAGAATTTGAACTTGTCACAAAGGATTATGAAACCAAAGCATGAACTAACAATTAAAGTAAAACTTAAAATGCAGGGTTTAATGATCATTGCATATGAGCATAATTTATGAGCTACCAACTAAAATGGGAATCTAGCATGTAGTTTAGTGTTTATTCCATGTGAACATAGTTTGCAAAATATTAATCATGGATCAATGTAAGCCAACTAATATAATTGGTTAATTTAATACAAATGATCAAAGTCCTAAGCTTGTAATCATAATCTAAATAAATACTATGTTTGGGCTAACTTGGAGATGAAAAGCCTAAGGAAAAAAGTCATCACCTAACCCGATAACTTGATTTAGTGGTAGGTTATCTCGTGTAAGTCCCGAATCCTTGACCGTACCGTTTCATAAGCTTTCGCGGTCCTCACAGTCGAATTCCGGTGACCCGCGATCTATAACTGGCGTTTGCGCCCGATCCTGAGTCGTATCCCGTATTCCAGAGTTGGCTCGATGCGAGACTTGTATCATTGCGATCGCGTCGTCGCCGCGGTTCCAACGCCGCGTATTACGCGCCGAAGCAATACCCAAGCCAGGAGATGTGGGCCCGTGTTCAGTTCGAGGAAAACGCTGCGCATTTGCAAACCTAAGACAATCTTTTAAATCAATCACATCCCATCCCATCAATCAATTCATCAATCACCTCACATGTCAAGTACAACACTTATCTCCAAGCAACCCCAAAGTCAAAGCAACCTTACATGTCAAGTACACTTATCACTCCATCACCTTTCACCCATCCCTCACCCATCACTCACACATCTCTCTCTCTTACAACTCTCTCTCTCTCTCTCTCTCTCTCTATCTCATTTCTCAAATCTATCTCCCAAGCAACCCAACGTCCAAGCTCCTCCAATCTCCATGAGAGAGCTTGGTGTGGCCCACTTTCCTACCACCTAATCCCACCATCCAAAGTCCATCTCAACCATTAAAAACGTTCCCTTGGAGCTCTAGAGGCTATAGGCGGAAAAAGGAAGAGGAGATCTTGATGTGGGTGATCTTGGATCTCCACTTATTTAGTTTGTTTTGTGATTTAAGGACCCACTTGTCGTGGGACCAACCTTGATGTATGCCTTGTTTTAAAGAGGGGCCCATAGTGGCGGGGCCCCTCCACCCTTTCCGATCTCTCTCTCTCTCTTATGTATGATGACTTGTGGCCCACCTTGATGCATGATGTCATCCACCCCGTCCACCCATCCAAACGGTGTGACCCACCTTGATCATGCCCCTTTTAATCGGCGCCATCCATCTATTTTATCCAGGCCATCCAGTGGGCCTGGATGATGAGAAACACATAGCAGCTTGATCCAAAAGCAGGTGGGCCACGTCCATGAGGGACCCACCATGAGACTTGCGTTATATCCATACTGTCCAGCGTCCAGGGACGCTGGACGTGTGTGATAGTGAAGTGTGAACAGCAGTGGTTGTACTGACAGAGTGTCAGCTAACGCTGGGGTCCATGGGAACCACCCCCGCCCTCCACCCTTCCAAATGGGCCACATCATGATGTATGTGCTTTATCCATACCGTCCACCGTTCTGGATGGTGGACCATGTCCGTGTGGGGCCCACTTCCACGCCCAAATCCATAGCACACTGGCAGACTGAGTGGGGATACATCGTTTTAACGGTGGGACACCCACATCCATAGCTCACTGGCAGACCGAGTGAAAGATACCTCGTTTCGCGTTGAGGTCTTAGCATCTATCCCTAGTGTGGTGGCTAACAGGGAAGTGTAGACTAACGGTTGGATCCATAGACCCATCCACGCCGTCCATCCGTTTAAAATGGCCCCACCATGATGCATGTATTGTGTCCACCGTCCCTCTGACGATGGGGCACACCCCATGTGTGGGACCCATCCTTGATGTATGTGACCGTCCAGGCCATGGCCTGGACGTTAGTTATGTTATAGTATATTATATTTTATATATTATATATTATATTATAATATATAGATATATATATTATATTATATATATACATGATGGTGGGCCCTACTTCTATCTAATTATGCATAAAACAGGTGGCTTTATATATATATATATATATATATATATATATATATATATATATATATATATATAACATTATGGTGGGGTCAGTGGGACCCACCTCTCCTCTATTTTAGGCAGTGCTGCACGTGCTGTAGATATACAGCTGCCCTCTAGACATCAACAGCCCACAGGCCATATTTGATGTATATTTTGTATCCCACCCCGTCCATCTGACGGTGGGAGCCACTCCATACGTATGTGCTTCATCCCCATGGTTTGGGCCCTGATGATGTATGTGCTTTATCCACACCGTCTACTGTGTGGACGGTGGGGCCCACCATGATGCCTGTGTTGTATCCATGCCGTCCAACCATTTATGAGGTCATTTTACAGCATGGGAAATTGAGTGAGTCTGATCTAAAGTTCAAGTGGGCCCCACCATTTAAATAGTGGACAGTGACATCCACCGTTCAAAACTTCTAAGGGTCACCCTAGTTCCCAATAATGTTTCCACTTCATCTCTATGTTAACTTGTGAATAGGTCGGCTCTCAAATATACATAAGGGAGGGCCCGATTAGATACACATGGGCCCATCGGTGCGGCCTATTTGAGGTAAATGAAGCCTGTTGGTGTGGCTCATATAGTGTGGCCTATGTGTTGTGGTCCGCTTGACATAAGAGGCCCATTGTGATATGTTTGAGGCCCAGGTGCGAGGCTCACTTGTTGTGTATTCGAGGCCCGATAAGATGTATGTTGGTCCATATGAGGAGGCCTATGTGACGTAAATGAGGCCCATCATGATTGTAGGTGAGGCCATGGGCCCACTATATGTTTAGTCATATGTAGGTCACCCCTTGGGAGCAATGTTGGTTTGACGTCCACATTAATAGGCAATGATGGTTAGATGTCCTCATTATGACCTTCCCTTAGGCCTTGTTAGGCCCATTCTTTTCATGGATTAACCCAAATAAGTGGCCCCATTCGCCGTAAACGAATAACTCCATGCTATCGGATTTGATATAACCATAGTCAGGTGTCAATTCTTATACTATGGTTGATCGACTGATCATTTATGGATCCCGCTTTGTTTATCTACTGATTATCGGTGCCGATTGTCATGACCGATTTGCCGACTCTGATTATCGTTCGATTCCGATTGTCGTGACCGATTTGCCGACTCTGATTATTGATCAATCCCAATTGTCGTGACCGATTTACCGATTCTGATTATCGATCGATCCGATTGTCGTGACCGATTTGCCGACTCTAATTATCGATCGATCCCGATTGTCGTGACCGATTTGCCGATTCTGATTATCCATCGATCTGATTGTCATGACCGATTTGCTGACTCTGACTATCGATCGATCCCGATTGTCGTGACCGATTTACCGATTCTGATTATCGACCGATTCGATTGTCGTGACCGATTTGCCGATTCTTATTATCGATTGATTCCTATTGTCGTGACCGATTTGCTGATTCCGATTGACGTGACCGATTTGCTAATTCTGATTATCGTGGCCGATTGTATAGGTCAAATATCGAGGCTGATTCCGATTGTTAAGGCCCATTTCGATGGTCGAGGCCAATTATCGAGACCTATATGATGTATATGTGACCCGTGTTTGAGGCCCAGTATGACGTATATGCAGCCCGTATTTGAGGCCCATTGTGATGTGTATTAGGCCATCATGTGAGGCCAAGGGTCCACTATATGTTAGGCTTTATGTGGGCCACTTCTTGGTGGCAATGTTGGTTAGATGTCTACGTTGTCAAGGCCGATTGCCGAGGCTGGTTATTGATACCGATTATGAGTATGTGACAGCATAGCATCATGATACATGTCATACGCATCATCTACATGTTTGTTATGAAACGTGGTTGACCATTGCATATGTAATTGGGCAGCTTATGAGACTCCCTGATAGGTGGAGGTTATCTCACACGAGTGCACGGTATGCGCAGGATTGATGCATGATTGGATGTATGATTCATGCATCCTGCATTGTGTGTTATGATTACTATACGCCCTAGCGACATCAGGGCCATAGCCTCCACAGGCATATTGTGGATGACCAGATGGGATACCGAAAATCTGTTCTACATGGGGTGCTATAGATATCCCTGAGTGAAAGTTCCTAAACCCTCTTGGTTCCAGAGGTTGCTCCAACGTCTAGACCGAGTGAATGCATGAGCGCATGAGGGCCGTATACCATTAGGTCGCGTCTCCCACTATGTCGTGGTCAGTTGGAAGGGGGTACGGCCTTACCTGCCCGAGAGGAGGGGGCAATGCTAGGCTGAGTCTGACCAGCTCGAGGAATGAGTCCGCTATTGACGAGCCGAACCCGATATTGGCAGGCGGATAGTGAGGTCTCTTCCACTCACCTTGTTGCGAGTGATGGGGCGGTAATCTGGTTTGGAGTGTAATAGACTTCGGTGATTTTTCAGAGAAGAACCGTACTGATATGTGGACTTACTGAGTAGGAGTTGCATGCTCATTCATTCATTTCATTCACTATCCACTCGGGTTGGTGGTGCACAACTAATTGTTGTGTATCTTCGCAAGGCCAGAATTTCAGTTGGGCGCGCGACTAACTTGAGATCAGGAGTTTACCACATTAAGTCTGACTATCCAAATTTAAGTATGGGACTGATTTGGATAGAAGTCCCTTGTGGTGGACCCCGTAGCCTGCGATACTACGTACTATTATCCCGACTTCACACTCCAACTTGGTCATTTCATTCGCATCACATATTGTATACATCCGCACGCATATAGCATTTTGGGATTTGTTATGTTTCTGCACTTATATGGCCTAGACGGACTCAGCAGGATTTACATATTGCATTGTACCCTCGACATCTGATATTTGGCTCTCTATGACTCCTCATTTGCATAACTGATTTACATTGCTTCATCAGTATATGATATTGTTTTTATTATATTTTTGTATCGCATAGCTTGGATAAGGCTGATTATATTTATGGGCCTATCAACATGTTTTCGCATCATTCTGATATTGTATGATTTATGGGCTTATTAGTATTTCCGTTTACTCTGATTACTCTGATATTTCTTACTTGACACTTATCTTGTGCACACACTTATACCACCCACTAAGCTTTTTATAAGCTTATGCACGATAGATGCGTGCAGGTGATGTTAGGTTGCAGCAGCATTGAGCCTGGGGCGTGCAGCGGTCTTCTGGAGCTTTGATTTATTTTATTTATATATATATATATATATATGTATTTTCCTTTTAGTATTGTACTCAAATGATTATATTAGTGGATATGTGATGATGATGTTGTTTTTGTGGATTGGATAATCTTATGATTATGCTTATTACGAGTTAAATGTACGTTGAAAAATCCTCCTTGTAGGATCCTAGGATCGAAATCTGGCATATGGGCACTGAGATCCGAGAATGGGGTACTACGGAGGCTGTCAGCATCGGATTTGACGATCGAAATTCCTATAAATCCGATTTCTGGGTTTGGGGCGTGACATCTCACCTTTTGACTATGTTTCGCCCTGATTAACCCAACTCTTCCTACCATGCCTGATTTGATAGAGATTCGGGATAAAAGGTCTTATAGCTATAATGGAGATAGCAGCTACATATACCACAAACATCTCATCATATGAGCTGGTTAGACTTTTACCTGTGTGCACACTCACTACAGTTTGTACGTCAAATGGGACTCAACTAATCCTCACCCTGAAATGAGTAGTTGACTAGGTTAGCTTCGAGTCTGAGTCGACTTAGCCGAGGTGACTTGGTTGAGGCCATCTACACGGGATGGAGCATGTTTGTGGCTAGAGGTCTGGGCCCTTGATCACTTGGCCATTCGTGCGTTGAGCTGGGCCAGACCATCTATCAGGCCCATGAGCAATGGAGGTTGGCGACCCCAGCTGGTGGCAAATTTGTGGGCTGAGTTCGGCCCATATCTGTGGTTGGGTTTAGTCCAGACTCGGCCCAGATTGGTGGCTGGGCTCGGCCCAGATCTGTGGCTGGGTTTGGTCCAGATCTTGGCCCAGATTTGTGGGTGCTTGAGTTTGACTCAGTTTCGGCCCTGGCTTGGCCCAACAAATGTCGCACTCCGGCCGCGATTCCGGGCAGCTGCTGTCATGACCAGGAGAGTCGACTAACCTCGATTTAGTGCAAGGGAGGGCCCATAGTGCCGGGGCCCCTCCATCACGCGGATCCCACCCTCTATCTCTCTATCCCTCTCTCTTTTATTTTATTTTCTTTTATTTAGTTATTATTTTTTTTTGAAATGATAATGAGTTTGTGTGGCCCACTTGAATGGACCCCACCATGAGGTAGGTATACTATCCAAACCATTTATAAGTGGGGCCCATCTTATATGTGTAGTACCTATGACTTGGTGGCCCACCTAAGCAGGGCCCACCTCCAACATTTGTGCCCAAGTCCAGCGTCCAGGGACGCTGGGCGTTTGCTGGAAAAGGAACACAAATGCAAGCTTTTTCCCTAAGCTTGGAATGGTCCACTCATGTAGGCCCCACCTTGATGCATGTATTAAATCCACACCATCCATTCCCTTCCCAAGCTCTTTTTAGCCGTTGACCTGAAAGATGGGATCCATCAGACCTTCAGGCGGGCCATACCGTAGCAAATGGTGGTTTACGCCATTGAAACCTTTCCTAAACTTTTTATACGTTGAAATATGCCCAATATTGGGCTTGGTTTGCTTGTCTTGAGCCATAGGGCCATTGGATGGAGTGGATTATTTGGATATGGACCCCACCTGCACATTGCCATCAAAAACAAAAATAAAAAAAAAGGAGGCTCAACCACGGCCTGCTTCTTTTGTCAGCGGCGGCCCCTGCGCTCCCGGCGGACGGCGCGCCACCACCAGGCTGTGGTGGCCCCTTAATGTTTACATGTCATCCAACCCATTCATGAGGTGGGCCCCTCACGATGTAGGCCCGCTCAAAATATCAGCATTCCAAACTTAGGTGGCCCACACGAAAGGAAACGGTGAGGTTGAGCGCTTTTTCCGGGCCACAGAAGTTTTGGATCCGGCCGAAATTCGTTCTCCCAATTCTTTTGGGCCCGCGGGTCAATATCAATGGATTGGATGGAATGTAAACGTTATGGTGGGCCCCACATGGAGCCCACAATGATGCATGTGTTTTGGCCGCCGTCCAGGCAGACGGTGGGGCCAGCTTTGATGTTTGTGTTTTTCCATGGGCACGTGCGTGTGTGGTGCGTGCAGGTGTGGTGTTTATATATACATATATATATAATATTATATGATATATAATATTATATGTACTGTATGTATATTATATATATATATATATTTTTTATTGGCGTGGGAGGACCATTTCATTACTTGTGGCCTATGGTTGAGGCCCACTTTGATTTATATATAAGGCCCATGGGTCGAGGCCCATTAAAATGTAATGGGACTAATGGGTTGAGGTCCATTTGATGCACGTATGGGGCCCAATTGGCGGGGCCCATTTGATATATATAAGGCCCATGTGAGTAGGCCCATTGATGCATATATGGGACCCAACTGTCGAGGCCCATCTGACATATGTAAGGCCCATAAGCTTAGGCCTATTTGATACGTTCTAAAGCCCACAGTTTATAGTCCATTGTAATGCACATAAGGCCCATTGGTGCGGCCCAATGATGTGGCTCACTTGATGAATACAAGGCCCATATGATATGGCCCATTTGACGTATTTAAGGCCCAATGGGACGTGCCTGAGGTCCATTGCAATGTACGATCCCTACACAATTTATGTAATGATGTTTACGTCAGGGCTATGCCTTGGGAGCAATGGTGGTTCGACGTCCACATTGCAAGTATAGTGTGGTTAAATGTCCGCATTATGACTTTCCCTAAGGCCCATTGTTAAGCTCGTGCGTGTTATGTGTAGGCCGTCTAGGCCCACCTTTGTTATGTACATCATCCATCCTATATAGCATGTTTAATTCCATGATTCATGATCATATGCATCATACGTATGCTTGATATGAGGAATGATTGATCATAGCATATGCCTTTGGGCAGATTGTTTAGGGGCTCCCGTACAGGGGGTGATACGCGCGGGATTGTTGTATGACTGGATAGTGTGATTCATGCATTCGCATTGTGTGATATGGTTACTATACGCCCTAGCGACATCGGGTCGTAGCCTCCACGGATGTATCGTGGTTGGCGGGATTGGATAACAAAATTTTGTTCTACATGGGGTGCGATAGATATCCACTGGGTGAAAGTCCCTAAACCCTTATGGTACCGGAGGTTGCTCCAACGTCTAGGCCAAGTGGATACATGGCGAGTGCCGAATACTAGTAGGCGGCATCTCCCTCCCTGTCGTGGTCGGTTGGAAGGGGTGCGGCCTTACACTTAGAGGGGCAAAGCTAGACTGAGTTCGACCGGCTCGAGGAATGGGTCCGCTATTGTCGCCGAGCCCGATATTGGCGGGCGGATAGTGAGGTCTTTTCCACTCACCTTATTGCGCGCGATGGGGCGGCAATCGGCTTGGAGTGTACTAGACCCCGGTGATATTCCAGATTTGAGCCGTATTGACATGTGGACTTAGATGAGGATTTGTATGCTTGACTTGCATTTCGCATTGCATGGCCTTGGTATGGCCGACATCATTCTTTACACCGCATGGCCTTGGTACGGCTAATGGGATTCTTAGCATTCATTAGCATTTTCCGCATTACTCTGATACTGCATGACTACATTATCACCTTGAGCATACACTTTCACCACCCTCTAAGCTTTCTATAAGCTTATGCACGACCGTTGCGTGCAGGTGACGTTGGATCGCAGCAGCGCTGAGGCTTGGACGCGTGGCTGATCTTCTTTTGGAGTTTTTGGTCTATCTTCATTGTATTTCCCTTATGCTCATTGTACCTGTAAAGTTTTTGATTATAGTGGAAATGTGATGGAGTTTTTGGTTGTTGTTTGTGGGTTATGCCTTTGGTTATGCTTATTACGAATCAAACTGATGTTGAAAACCCTCCTTGTAGCATCCCAGGATCGGAACCTGGCGAATGGGCGCTGGGAGCAGAGAACGGGGTTCTACGGAGGCTGTCGGCGCCGGATTCGACGATCGGGAATTTTGTGAGCCCGGTTTCCGAGTTTGGGGCGTGACATATGTCATTGGGCATGTTGTTATGAGACTCCCTGATAGGCGGAGATTGTCTCCCATGAGTACATGGTATGCGTAGGATTGATGCCTGACTGGATTGTATGACTCATGCATCTTGCATTTGTGTTGTGATTACTGTACGCCCTAGCGACATCAGGGCCGTAGCCTCCACAGGTATTTCGTGGATGGTCAGAGGGGACACCGAAAATCTGTTCTACATGGGGTGCTATAGATATCCCTGAGTGAAAGTTCCTAAACCCTCTTGGTTCCAGAGGTTGCTCCAACGTCTAGACCGAGTGAATGCATGAGCGCATGAGGGCCGTATACCATTAGGTCGCGTCTCCCACTATGTCGTGGTCAGTTGGAAGGGGGTACGACCTTACCTGCCCGAGAGGAGGGGCCAATGCTAGGCTGAGTCTGACCAGCTCGAGGAATGGGTCCGCTATCGATGAGCCGGGCCCGATATTGGCAGGCGGATAGTGAGGTCTCTTCCACTCACCTTATTGCACGCGATGGGGCGGCAACCTGGTTTGGAGTGTAATAGACCCCGGTGATTTCTCAGAGAGGAACCGTACTGATATGTGGACTTATTGAGTAGGAGTTATATGCTCGTTCATTCATTTCATTTACAATCCACTCGGGTTGGCGGTGCGCAACTAATTGTTGTGTATCTTCGCAAGGCCAGAATTTCAGTTGGGCGCGCGACTAACTTGAGATCAGGAGTTTACCACATTAATTCAGACTATCCAAATTTAAGTATGGGACTGGTTTGGATAGAAGTTCCTTGTGGTGGACCCCATAGCCTGCGATACTACGTACTATCATCCCGACTTCACACTCTAGCTTGGTCATTTCATTCGCATCGTATATTGCATACATCCGTACGCATATGGCATTTTGAGATTTATTATGTTTCTGCCCTTATATGGCCTAAACGGACTCGGCAGGATTTACATATTGCATTGTAGCCTCGACATCTGATATTTGACTCTATGACTCCTTATTTGCATAGCTGATCTACATTGCTTCATCAATATATGATATTGTTTTTATTATATTTTTGCATCGCATAGTTTGGATAAGGTTGATGGTATTTATGGGCCCATCAGCATGTTTTCGCATCATTCTGATATTGTATGATTTATGGGCTTATTAGTATTTCCGTTTACTCTGATTACTCTGATATTTCTTACTTGACACTTATCTTGTGCACACACTTATACCACCCACTAAGCTTTTTATAAGCTTATGCACGATAGATGCGTGCAGGTGATGTTAGGTTGCAGCAGCATTGAGCCTGGGGCGTGCAGCGGTCTTCTGGAGCTTTGATTTATTTTATTTATATATATATATATATATATGTATTTTCCTTTTAGTATTGTACTCAAATGATTATATTAGTGGATATGTGATGATGATGTTGTTTTTGTGGATTGGATAATCTTATGATTATGCTTATTACGAGTTAAATGTACGTTGAAAAATCCTCCTTGTAGGATCCTAGGATCAGAATTTGGCGTTTGGACGCTAGGAGCTGAGAATGGGGTACTACAGAGGCTATCGGCACCGGATTTGACGATCGAAATTCCTGTGAATCCGATTTCTGGGTTTGGGGCGTGACATCTCGCCTTTTGACTGTGTTTCGCCCTGATTAATCCAACTCTTCCTGTCGTGCCTGATTTGATAGAGATTCGGGATAAAAGGTCACGTGGCTATAATGGAGTTAGTAGCTATATATACCACAAACCTCTCATCATATGAGCTGGTTAGACTTTTACCTATGTGCACACCCACTACGGTTTGTACGTCAAATGGAACTCAGCTAATCCTCACAATGAAATGAGTAGTTGACTAGGTTAGCTTCGAGTCTGAGTCGACTTAGCCGAGGTGACTCAGTTGAGGCCATCTACATAGGATGGAGCATGTTTGTGGCTAGAGGTCTGGGCCCTTGATCACTTGGCCATTCATGCGTTGAGCTGGGCCGGACCATCTATCAGGCCCATGAGCAATGGAGGTCAGCGACCCCAGCTGGTGGCAAATTTGTGGGCTGAATTTAGCTTATATCTGTGGCTGGGTTTAGTCCAGACTCAGCCCAGATTGGTGGCTGGGTTCAGCCCAGATCTATAGCTAGGTTTGGTCCAGATCTCGGCCCAGATTTGTGGCTGCTTGAGTTTGACTCAGTTTCGGCCTTGGCTTGGCCCAGCAAGAGTCGCACTCCGGCCATGATTCCGGGCAGCTGCTGCCACGACCAGGAGAGTCGACTGACCTCGATTACAGCCGGTGTCATTGGCCTCCACAAGGTGGTGAACTAATGGAGGTGGAGTGCTCGATGTTACCTAAATCTCAACGCCTGCTAAGCCGAACCAACGACTCATACAGTTGCTGCAATAGCTCCGGACCAGTCAGGGATGCTGGTAGCAATGATGGTAGCTCCAACCGGTTCAACCTGGTGTGAATGCTCAACAGCCTCCCTCTCTCCCTCTCTTCTTTCCTGCTTTCTCTCACTCTCTACAAAGATGCTACTGGTCTGCACTGGTTCGGCTCAATCCGAACAGACCAGATCAACTCAATGCGGCACCGAGTTTGCACCTACCCTTTGTTTGCTCACTCACTCTCTCTCTCATTTCCCCTATTCTCTCTCTCTCTCTCTCTCTCTCTCTCTCTCTCTCTCTCTCTCTTGCAGTGGTGCTACAAGTCTGTACTGAGCCAACTCGGCCCGAGCTAAAACGGTCCGAGTTGGTGTAATGCGGCACCGAGTCCACTCAGTCCAATCCTACTCCTGACACTCCTCTCTTTCTCACTGGCTTTGGTGGGGATCCCGAGGTGAGTAGGTCTTATTGATAGATGTGAAGCACACTCCAACTGTCCTAGTGAACGGTCGAGATGGGTGCAGCTGTACACATGCTCACATCCTAGTTTCTCAGATGCATGGGACCAATCCATTGTAAGGAATGGATTTCCACCACGGTGGCCCATTGGAAAAGCACTTTTTATCAGCCAGTAGGGTCCATGTCATGATGGTGGGTCATCGGGTTAGACGGAGAAGATGATGTGGTCATTAATGGCTGATTTTTGTCTACAGTTTAACTAGGCAATTTGGTCTGTTTAGACGAGTCAGATGGTGTCGATGATCACTGCGGGGCCCACTTTTCCCAGCATCCATCACCATTTCACCTATCTCATGAGATTTTCCGCCGGCTGCACCTTCTTATGAGATGAGGAATTCTCCCCTAGAAAAGAGGTCGCTGCCCTAGAGGGGAAGGTAGAGATTGTTCCACGTGGCACAGTGAGAGGCCCGAATTTGCACCAGTGGGATTTCCCGAAACGGAATGCCTGCTCTGTCCTTTTCATCCCGTAGGCAAGTGCCTGCCCATTTTTGGCACTAAAGGGAACGCTGGCATGCCCCCTCTGTGGACGGCCGAGATCAAAGGCGGAACGCTGGGTCGGATTGCCAACGTGGCAGCCCTCTTAATCTTCTTTTTAGAAAGAATCCGATGCGCACAACCATCCTATCTTCATTGTGCGTACATGCACACTTGCATAGGCCCGGTAGGTCATCTTGGGTTCGGTCGGATCTGCCATCCGGTCAAGATGGACGGTTCCGATCATGATGGTGGGCCCTCATTTAGGTGGACGGCTTCATCCAGTTCAAATTTCTAGGTTGGTGGGAAAAACGGGAGAGAAATTCTCCACTCTTTGCAATTTCCATTGGGTCAAATGCAGTTTGACCCGATGCCGCGCTCGGTGTTAAGTGGGTGCACATCTCCAGTGTACACTCGCCATGAATGTGGGGCCCATCATGAGGTCCGTGGAAGATCTGATCTGATCATCACCCTTAAGGGCCACCACCAGGGCCCTTGGTTTGAGGTTGGTCATATCTAAGGCTCAGGTGGGCTGCATTACGAGATCCCAGACTCTATATAGTAAGGTTCTAACAATCCCATGGCTGGATTGGTTTAAGATTATCATTCCACGGTCCCACGAAACCCTAAATGGTGGGGGTTGGTTAGTTAGCTACTTACTAGCTCCCGTGGGATGATCATAATTATATTTGTCCCTATTACTTTACAACCGGATTATTTATCCATTGGTGAAGGTTTTTTTTTCTTTTTTTTTGTTAGCTTATTAGTACACCCACTGTCAGATCACAGTTCATTGTTAGCCACCCCCACTAGGGAATCGACGCCGAGACCTCAGTGTTGAAACGAGGTATCTTTCATCCATTGGTGAAGGTTATTCTAAACTTAAGATGGTCAGTTAGGCTTATCCTTATGGCTAGTGTAGGGTCTCTCTTAGCTCTTAGGAGAACTTTGGTGACTTGTCTAGGCGTTGATGGACGGTTTCAACAGATGGTTGAAAGTTTCTTCCTATATTGGTTTAAGTTAAAATCATTTATTAATTAGGCTCTATATTATACCAGCACAAGTTTAAATTGTAACACCAGCGTACCAAAGTTGTGGGGCGTTACACTCTACCATCTGAATATCTCCTTATCCTATTTTACAGACTAAGCGAGTGGTTGAATACGCAACTAATCTCATTTGATCTCAGTTATATATTCCATATCTGCCTATCTTGGCCCACAAGGTCGTAGTTCTTCGGTTTGAATTGAGCCACAAATTCAATTCTGGTACACCTGTATTCAAACCGTCAAAAGCAACAAACAACACCTTTGTGTGATTCTATTGTAGCATATACTAGAAGAAGACAATTTAAAAACAAATTTCTCATTCTTTAAATGGAGATGTGATTCATGTTGAAGCATATACCAGAAGTGGACGATTTCAAAACAAATTTCCCATTCTTTAAATGGAGAAGATCCTCAAGATTTCATGATCCACTGCCAAACCAAATGCAACTCCAACAACCTCGAACTCAATGGTGGGGATCACGGGATACTTCATGTCAACAAATACTAAACATATCAATATCTATTAGATCCGAGAAAATTTGTTAGGTATACTTTAAACCTTGGTGTACAATATCATGATGGAAACATGGCAGCCATTGGCTGGAAGCAGTCGCGCATTGGGTACTACTTGCACCAGGAACTAGCTAGACACAGGCAATCCTGGCAACGGCTCCGTGGGGTTCATCTATTTTGACAAATCATTTTAAAACATGAGCTTAAAAAACACCTACAGTTGAAAACGTCCCGAGGGCCACATAAGTTTATAAAGCTGATATTTATCTTTTCCATTCATCCATGTCTGTGTGACCTTATGAACTGGTTGCATGGCAAATAAACATTACAGTGAATGTCATCGGGTCACTCCTTCCGGTAGTGTGGTCCACTCAAACCTTTCATTTGGCTCCTTTAGGTACGTATTCATGCCCTGAAATGATATGTCAAAGTTGATAAATGGCATGGATGAAATACATACATTACGGTGGGCCCACGGAGCCCTGATAGGACCGTCCATCTCTAGTGGGGTAGTACCCAATCTGTGCCCCTCATGCATACCCATGCACACACTAATATAAACCATAGTTTTTTTTTAAAAAAATCATTTTAATAAATTGTAATACCATACCATTAAACAACAATACATGAAAACATATTCAACTACTATTTAAACCTTGGATCAAAACAAGTTACAAAACATGTATGATGCAAAAGTCGCGGAAGAAACTACACACATAAGAATAGAAAAGAGTCAGTAGAGTCACAAAAACAGTCCATTTTGCGACCTTTAGATCCACACAAACCATATATAAAATGCATCATTGGCCAATAGTTTCCATCCTCAGGTTGAAAGGATTGTGCTAGCCTGACTAATTGGTTCGGCACACCGAAAACATTACTTGTGGTAAGTGCTGTGGACCCCACCATGATGTATGTGTTTTATCCACTCTATCCATCAATTTTACTGGGGCAGAATAAATCTCAGGTGGGCCGCACCACAGGAAAGAATGATGATTGAATGACCACAATTAAAAACTTCCTAGGGTCTATTGTAATGTTTATTTGTCATCCAACAGGTTAATTAGGTTACACAGATTTAGGTGAAGGGAAAAAAACAAACTATCAGCTTGATCCAACACTTGTGGTCCCAAGAAGTTTTTAATGGTGGGACTTAAATCACCATTCTTTCCTATGGTGTGGTCCTCTTGAGATTTGGATCTCCTTTGGTTTTAGTCCCATACCCTAAAATGAGCTGAGAAAATTGATAGATGGCATGGATGAGACATATACATCATGGTAGGGTTCAGCGACCTCTTCCAGCACCTAGTAGCACCAACATGGGTACCGGAGGGGTCAGTACCGAGGAAGCTGAATGCGTGCTTAGTAAACTCTATGGGGCCAACCGTGATCTATGTATTTTATCCACTCCGTCCATCCATTTTACTGGATAATTTTATGAGTGGAACACAAAAATGAAGCATATCCAAAGCTAAAGTGGACCACACCATAGAAAACAGTTTGAATTGAATGTCTACCGTTTAAAAATTCTTAAGGCCCACGAAAGTTTTGGATCAAGCTGATATTTTTGTTTTCCCTTCATACATGTCTGTGTGATCTTATGAACAGGTTGGATGACAAATAAACATCACTGTGGGCCTAGGAAGGTTTGAATAGTGGAAATCATTATTTCCTCTGTTTTATATGACAGGAATATGATCCACACGACCTTTGAATATGCTTCAATTTTGAACTCAACCCCTAAAATAAGCTGGAAACATAGATGAACAGTGTAGATAAACCACACACATTCACAGCAGGCCTGACGCAGGGATGAACGTGATGAGGATAACTACTCCGAATCCACGGAGCTTCTCTGGACTCCTCACAAAGACTTCTCAAATCCACGAGGAAAGAAAGCAGAAAATAGAAATAAATTCTAATAAATTTGAAATTGAGTAATTGATGAATAAAAACGAGTTCACAACCCTTTAAATAGGGGTACCAAGCAATGAGAAAGAAATTAGAATCAAACTACAACTCAAACTCTTAGAATCCACGACTTACTATAAATAGTAAACTTACTATTTATAGACGGTCGTGATGTCTACTAGTGCGCAAGGTTTTTGGCCAAAAATAGTAAGTGTCCTATTTGGCTTCACCAAACCATTCTCCTAATTATTCTAAGCTCTTTTCACATTGGGCGCAACTCCTAAAGCCTGACGGATGAAGAGTTATAATCAAACTAAAACTTACTATTTATAGTAAAAAAGAAATTAAAATGGAGAAACGACCATCGATCTAGGGGTTTTTCGCAATTCCGGGCTGCGCAACCCGGCATAGCGGGTTGGTTGGCTTCAGTAGCTCGTTATACCCCAAAATCATATATTTTACGTTAGATAACTCATTCCGGATTGCAAGATACGCTCGATTTAAGGTTCGATGGTCTGGATCACTTCTGTCGTCGACCGGGCCTTTTCTGATCCATCTTGGCCATGTAACTGTCCGCGTCCCGCTCTACATCAGGGCCCAACAAAGTTTACTCAGTATAATAAAAGCCTACTGAGTAACTGAGTAGACAATCCGATTTCCACTACCGAATCCAAATCCCTTGGTAGGTCCACTGTCACATTTTCACCATAGATCCTAAAAATGTCAAATTAAGACCTAGGTGGGTCCCACAAGGATCCAAAAAATCAGTTAAATTAAGACTTAGGTGAGTCACACAAAGATCCAAAAAATCAGTCAAATTAAAAGACTCTTAGGTGGGTCACAAAAGGCTGCTTTCTCTTTTCTTCTTTTATAGAGTAATAAATAATTTCCTTTTATTTTCTTTGTTTTCCAAGTACTACCCAACCCTCATCTCAGGAGGATTTGAAAAGTTAAGCAGGTGGATTTGAAATCAAGACGTCCATTTTTGTGTATAAAAAACGTTGCAAAAAGTTTCCCTGTACCATCCACTAGAATCATGCACAGGGAGTCAGAAAAAGTCAAGAAAAGTGATTCAAATAAGGTATGCCACACCTTGAAAATAATGGGCAGCCATTAATAAATAGCAAAATACAAGTGTGGTCCACTCGATGAGCAGATAGGGCCTATTTTTTCCAAAAAGGTAGGTTGAAACATTTCCAAGTGGATGGTAACTTATAATCCAACCAGCTGGACTTGCGACATTGTTTATAACTAATTAATATTTATATTTTAGCACATTTTTTATAATGGTTTTCAAAAAGCTATCTCATTAATTGGTATAATTATTTTTTCAGTTGTTACAGTCATGTTCCAGCAAATAGTGGTGGGTATGATGTTCATGTAAATCCACCGTGATAAACAAATGCGTCATCGGCCCAAAAATCAGCTTCATCCCTGACTTAGGTGGAGCATATGATTGAAACTAGTGTACAGAGCAACACTCACCTTCCAAACCGTTTCTATGTAAGAATTAAGGGTGTACTTTTCTCTCCAAAATGTTTTCTTTGATATGGCCCATCAAAATCACAGTTCAACCTGATTTTGTGTCTACGTGACTGAATATCTACTCATCAAAGTGGATCTTACATAAACACAGAGGTGGGCTCATAAAAAATTCACTTGTGGCGCAGCCGATGAGATCTCTATAGTTGCGAAGGGATGGATGAGTTATTTTTGGCAGGCCCACCATGATGTACATGCGAAATGTACTTTGACCATTAGATGCTAATCTCATTTTAGAATTAGAGCAAAAAAATCAAACTGACTTGTGATTTAGGTGGCCCACACCAAAAAAAAAAATTATTAAGAAAGATGTCGACCCATGATTTTTACAAAGCATATTGTGATGATTATATAAAATCTACACCAACCATTAAATGTCAGACCAAAATTTAAGCATGTGGCCCAAAAGACATATTCATACTTGGTGATTCGTGTGAGACATACCAAGGGAAACTATTTAGAGGGTCATCATTGCCTTTTATACATTTTCCAATCATGTGCTTAATCATAATCATACAAGGTGACTTACTTGACAATGGATGTCGATTTTACATAAACATTACGATGGCACCTAACGAAGCAACACACCCATTTTCTGGTGGGACCACCCAACCGCCATCAAAATGCAAAGGTAGTGAAATGATAATTATAAATTAATGAGGTGGCATTGGGAAAAAAAATTCAAAAAAGTATTGAAATGTAAATTCCATACAAGTATTTTTCTTAATTCGAAGAAATTTTCACGAGTGGAGTCTAGACATCTTCCATGTATTTCATATTTGCATATGTGACCGCGTGCACTAATGTAATTGTAAATGGTATTTTAAAATTTTTACTAAAACTTCCATCAAAATTTTCTTTTAAATTTTGTCTCCCATGTATTTTATATTAAAAATAATCTCACATTAAAAGTATAAAAAGAATACGAAGAGGTTATAAGTGAGATGTAGTGCAAAACGGGGGTGCAAGTATACATGCACCTACGGTGTATTGCGAGTGTATTGGCACTCTACCTTCCTTTGTTTTTTAAATAAATAGATGTGTCCGTTCCGGTGGTTGCATTAGTTGAATTTAAATCCAATGGACCCAACATATTTCTAATGGGTATTCAGTTTATAAATAGACTTCATTTATTCAATTTTTCAAATCATCAAATTATCTCTCTATCTCATTTTTTAAAAAAAAGAAATTAAAAAAAAAAAAAAAAACCTTTTGTGATTTTTGAAGTTATGTTTTACTGGGTTCATCTTTAAAGTTGGAGATAGTTGGAGCATGCACATAACAAAGGTACGGTTGGGATTGGTCCTGTATACTACCTTATACGCGTGTGGAATTAGCAATCTATGGAAGGGGATCAGGTGCGTTTTCTTCAAACCACTCATTTGTTTTTTCTTTTTCTGGTTTTTTTTACATGTGATTCACCTGACTAGCCTACCAGACTAGATTCTAGGGAAGGTTCATCCATACGGTGGGCCCACATTATGTGCGACTCAAACTAATGCCACGTTGGTACGGTGGATAGGCATAGAGGGTCGTACATCGTTTCAACAGCTTTTTCTTCGCACGAGATTGACCAGTTACAACCTGTTGCATTCTTTCTATTCTCGCGACGGACGGATGAACACGGATTGCCTGGTGAACCCAACACCACGTAGCTAGGTGGCGTACGAACTCTGTGGGCCCATGGTGATGTATATATTGTATCCACGCTGTTCATCCGTTTTTCCATCGCATTTTATATCATGAACCAAAATTTGAAACATATCCAAAGATTAAGTGGACCACACCACAGGAATCAGTAAGATAATGACCTCCACCATTGAAACCTTCCTAAGACCCACAGTAATATTTATTTGTAATCCAACCTGTTCATAAGGTCATACTGACCTGGATGAAGGAAAACGCAAATATTAACTTGAATCAAAACTACCGTGGCCCCCAGGAAATTTTCAACCATAGCCGTTCAATCCCTAATGTTTCATATAGTGTTGTACACAAGAGCTTTCGATACACTTCAATTTTGACTTCATACTCTAAAATGAGTTATAAAAACAGATGGACGGCACGGATAAAACACATTCTTCACAGTGGGCCCCATATAGCTCCACACCCTGTAGATTAGGCGGGTCGTGATCTGACTTTCTTGTCATGGGAAGCCCCGTGCGATAAAGTAAACTCGGTGGGCCCAACGTGAAGTCAGTGCGAAATCGACTCTGGCGGTCAATTCATGGTAAGGCTTTAAGCATGAAAGTCAGGCCGATCCAATACTAAGTGGGCCACACCACAGAAAACAGTAGAGCAGAGACACCCACAACCGAAAACGTCCTGGGCCCACAGAAGTTTTGGATTAGGCTTATATGTCCATTCATCTTGGTAGCAATCACCTTATGAACGTCTGGATGGCATATTAACATCATGATGGCCCGAAGAGCGATTAAATGGTGGATGTCTCCATCCCTACTGTTCCTGTGATGTGGCTCACCTAAGATTTGGATGAGCCTGATATTTAGGCTCGAATCCTAACATGAGCTAACACAAATGATGGTTGGAGTGGATGTCATGCCAACGTCAGGTGGGCCTCATAGAGCTTTCTGTTGCAAGGCCTCCCTATAACAAGTGTTGCAAGAAATTTGGGTCCGCTTTTGGGACCGGTGATTAGAGCTAGACACTGAGTGGAGTCGAACCGAGTTGAGGCTGACTTGACTCGATCCGGTTTTGAAATATTCTTGACATGAACTCGACCCGACTCAATACCGAGTCCAGCAGACCTGACTCGGTCGAAGTTCGATATGCCCTGGATTGATCTGGACCGAATACGAACTTGTTAAAAGTACTGAGTCGAGTCGAGTTGGCACCGAGTCGGATCGAGAGATAAGGGAGGGTGTAAGACCCGTGTCCTAGTCCGTACCATTCCGTTGGCTTCCGCGGTCCTTTCGGTCAAATTTCGGCAACCTTCGCACCGTATCCGACATTTGCGCGCGATCCTAAGTCAGGTCCTGCACACCGACGTCCGCTCGATCCGAAACTTGTATCATAGTGACCGCGTCGTCGCCGCGGTTCCAACGCCGTGACTTGCGCACCGAACCGATACCCAGGCTAGGAGATGTAGGCCAGCGTTTGTTTCGAAGAAACGCCGCGCGTTGTAAATATCGAGGGAATCTCTACGATATATCCAATCAATCAATCAATCAATGTCAAGTACAAGTCAAGTCACACCTTACCCAAGTACAACAACCCATCCCTCTTTCTCCACAAAGTCAACTCTCTCTCTCTTCACCCATTCCTCTTTTCCTAAAATTTCAACCCAACCCACACCTTTCCTTACATCACCCATCACCCATCACACCTCACCCATCCATATCACTCCCATCCTCTCATTCTCTCTCTCATTTCTCAAATCTCCCAAGCACATCCCACGTCCAAGCTTCCTCTCTCCCAAACCACAAGTGTGGCCTACCCTCTCATCTTTCATCCACACCATCAATCTCCCATCAACCTCCATCAAAAGGTAAGCTAAGGAGCATTGGAGCCTAAGAGACCAAGAAGAAAGAAGATAAGGTGAGTGATTTACTATTGATTTTTAATTGATGGCCCACTTGTGATGGGACCCAATCTAATGTATGTGTTGTAGTCATAAGAGGGGCCCATAGTGGTGGGGCCCCTCCACTATGCCGATCTCTCTCTCCTTCTCTCTATCTCTCTCTTTCCTTTTCCTTGTTGATGGCCCACCTAATATGTGTGTATGTGGCCCACCATGAAGCATGCATTCTATCTCGGCCGTCCATCGAGTGGTCCACATGGTCGTCCATTTGGACGTGCCTGATCAAAGGAAAACACAAATGTCGAATTGATCAAGTGGGCCACGTTCATGCGGGACAGGGTGTGTGTACTTTCAAGCTAACAAAAAGGAGAGGAAAAAGGGGCTTTTGGGATGGGCCACGTATGCAGGCCCCACCTTAATGTATGGGACTGATCCACACCGTCTATCCCGTTACCCAGATCATTTTAACCGTTGAGCCAAAATTTGAGACTAATATGATAATCATGCGGGCCATACCATAGGAAATAGTAATTGTTACCGTTAAAAAAAAAAAAACCCACCCAACGATTTTACTCCCGAAACATACCCAATATTGGGCTTGTTTCGTCAATATTGAGCCATGGGATGCAATGGCAAGGACGGATTTTCTTGATGCGGGCCCCACATGGGAAAAACCGCGGAATTTCTTAAAAAAAAATAAAAATTAAGGCAACAGCATCTGCTGCTGCCGCTGTCAGAGCGCACGCACGCAGCGTGCTGGCGAGCGGATGACCGGCTGGGCCTCACGGCTCCAGCTGTGGGCCCCATCGTGATGCGTTTCGAACATCAACACCTTGCATTTGATGGGTCCCGTTTGTCCACGGGACGTCCCCAAAAATCAGCCGTATACGGAACTCAGGTGGGCCACACCATCTAAAATCATGTGAAGACATGCCAAAAACATATAAAACCACTTGTGGGGCCTACCTGAAATTTGGACGCGGCTGAAACTTGGTTTGAACCCTCAGCTAGGTGGGACACGCACAATGGGTGGACTGGATTTGTGAACCACATCACGGTGGGCCCTAGTCCATGTGATTTCATGAATAGATTGGATGACAATAAACATTACCGTGACCCATGGTCCACGTAAACTGTTTGGATGGCAAACAAACATCACAGTGGGCCCTACCCAAGGTCCACGTGACCTTATGAATAGGTTGGATTGCAAATAAATATTACAGTGGGCCCTACCCAAGGTCCCCGTGGCCTTATGATCAGTTGGGTGGAAAATAAACCTTAGGTTGGGCCCTAGGTTGGGTGGAAAATAAACATTATGGTAGGCCCCACTTGGGACCCACTTAAGTATATATTGTGATCCACACCCTCCATTAGTGTGGGTCCTACCGTGATGCATATGTTTCATCCAACCGTCCAATCATTTTGAAAAATATTTTAAGGCCGTGCGATAAGGCCCATCTTGGTGTGTTTGTGGGCGGTCTGTTAAGGCCCACCTTGATGTATTGGTGGTCCTTGTTGAGGCCCACTTTGATTTGTATAGGGCCCATATTATGAGGCCCATTGTGATGTATGCAAAGCCCATGTGACTAGGCCCATGTTGATGCATTTGTGGCCCATCATTGAGGCCCACCTTGATATGTATATACGAGACCTATGTATGAGGCCCATTTGATGTACTGGAGGCCCATGGGTCAAGGCCCAATAGGACGTACATAAGGCCCAATGTAGTGTAATTCCACCATGATATATGTGTTGATTTTGTAGTGGGCTACGCCTTGAGAGCAATGATGGTTTGACGTCCACATTGAATGGATAATATTGGTTAAATGTCCGCATTATAACTCTCCCTAAGGCCCACGGATAGGCCCATATTTGTGGTAAGTAGGCCGTCTAGGCCCATCTCCGTTATACACAGAGCCCATCTCTTTATACATGTTTACTATAGATCTATGATTCATGATCATTTGCATCATATGTATGCCTGATGTGAGGAGTGACCGATCATAGCATATGCCTTCGGACGGACTGTTTATGGGCTCCCTGATAGGCGGAGTTGCCCCATATTAGTGCATGGTACATGCAGGACTGTTGCATGACTGATAATGTGACTCATGCACTTGCATTTGTGTGATTGTAGTTACTGTATGCCCTAGCGACATCAGGGTCATAGCCTCCACAGACACATCGTGGATGGCAGGATTGGATACCGAAAATATTTGGTTCTAGCATACGGGCGCCATAAATATCCCTGGGTGAAAATTCTTAAACCTGATGGTACTAGAGGATAACTCCAATGTCGAGACCGAGTGGATACACGAGTGCACGAGGGCCTTATACCAGTAGGCTGCGTCTCCCATTGTGTCGTGGTCGGTTGGAAAGGGGTGTGACCTTACCCGCCTGAGTGAGGGGGCAATTTCTAGGTTGAGTTTGACCAGCTTGAGGAATCAGTCCGCTATCAACGAGCCGGGCCCGATATTGGCAGGCGGATAGTGAGGTCTCTTCCACCCTCCTAGTTGTGCGTCTGGATAGGGGCGGCAAGCTGCGTAGAGTGTACTTGACCCCAGTGATTATCCATACTGAGAACCGCACTGATTTGATGCTCTAGTGAGGAGATGCATTGATATGTGGATGAGGATTAACATGCTTGACTTGCATTCTGCATCGCATGGCCTTGGTGTGGCCGATCGCATTCATGTTTTGCACCGTATGGCTTTGGTACGGCTGATTGCATACATATATTCATCAGCATGATTCCGCATTTCTCTGACCTTGCATCCTGAGCATGTTTATATTACGCACACACTTACACCACCCTCTAAGTTTTTTATAATCTTATGCACGATTGATGCATGCAGGTGACGCCAGGTCGCAGCCGTAGCATAGCAGCAGCAGGAGTGTGCGGTCGAGCCTTTGGAGTTTTTGCTATTCGCATTATCTTGTATTTCCCTTCAGACGCATTGTACTTAAAGTTTTTGATCATAGTGAATTTTGTGATGGTGTTCTTATGGTTATTGTTCGTGGGTAATGTTTTTGGTTATGCTCATTATAATTGAACTGATGATTTGAAATCCTCTTTATAGCATCCCAGGATCGGAACCTGGTGTATAGGTACTGGGAGCCGAGAATGGGATACTACGGAGGCTGTCGGCGCCAGATTCAGCGATCGAGAATTTTGTGAGCCCGGTTTCCAAGTTTGGGGCGTGACAAAGGGAGGGAAGGAGGGAGTGGAGAGGAGAGAGAGGAGGAGGGTGGTGATCATGGTGGGTGGCTGCCGGATTTAGAAGAGGAAGAGGATGAGGGAGAGAGATAAAGATAGTTTGGGTTCGGATCGGCTCGTGTGCGGGTAGGTAAATTTAGAGATGCTTAAAAAGTAGGATTTTATATATATATATATATATAGAGAGAGAGAGAGAGAGAGAGAGAGAGAGAGATGCTCACACACAACTAGTTAGACCATTCAAATTGGTCCAACTAGTTGTGCATTAAATGTCAAATTTTCATATTTTCATCCGCATGTAATGCACCACACGAGGATGTGTGACATTAAGTTTTATATAAGTATGATGGGAATTATGTTTTATAGATTCAACTTGTTCATCAATTAGGGCCCACTAATGAAATTTTATGTACTAAAAATTAGTAAATGGTCATCACCATTAGAACCACACATGTAAGTTGAATCTGGACTGTTTAAATAGATTTCTAACAACCCACTTTTCTTGTATATGATATCATAAAATTTTTTTAATTTTTTATTTTTAAAAAATTGTCATTCACATGCTTATAAGGGAACTTAATTAACGGATCTAATTTTCAAGATATGTGACGTGTCATCCGAATATATCACATGTGTACAGCTTTTTTACTAATCTCATTTGCTCTATAAACATTACTCTTTCTCATTTCTCTTTCTATTCATTTAATGCTTTTTTTCCTTGTTTAATGCTTTCTCTTACCAATACGTTTCGAAACAAACGAAGTCCTTCTTAGTGTTGAGAGGACTATGTGGGATCCACCATGATCTTTAGATTTTATCCAAGCTGACCATCCATTTTGTTATATTATTTTAGGGCATGAACCCAAAAAAGGCAAATCTAAGGCATAAGTGGATCACCGTAATGTATGGGCCTTGTCCTTTAAATCAAGTGGATGTTGTGTTTCCTTTCATCCAGGTTTGTGAGACTTAATTAGGAGGTTGGATGGAAAATAAACATTGTAGTGGGCCTTATAAAGTTCTCAATCGTGAGCGTTCAATAAATGTTATTTCTTATGGTGTGGTCACTTGGAGTTTGGATATGCTTCATTTTTAGGATATGTCCCACTATGATATATGAAAAAATGGATGGATCGCGTGGACAAAAAATATACATTATGATGGGCCCACAGATCCCCTTTAGTGTCAAACTTCAATATTAAAAGACACCGCCGAATCCGAGTCTACATTGGACAATTTTTTTTTAAAAGTTTCATGTCTATATATCAAGGTCCAACCACTAGTAACTTCCAAC
This sequence comes from Magnolia sinica, assembly GCF_029962835.1. Taxonomy (NCBI): domain Eukaryota; kingdom Viridiplantae; phylum Streptophyta; class Magnoliopsida; order Magnoliales; family Magnoliaceae; genus Magnolia; species Magnolia sinica. Next base: position 71,367,542 of record NC_080587.1, on the reverse strand, counting down.
CTTTCATGTTTATATGAAATCTAAATCCTTTAACACGTTGAATGTCAAAAAAATCACCTTTTTTTAATAAATCTTTAATATACAGTTGTATGTTGTATGGTCATCCTTTACCAAGCGTATGCTTATTGTTTTATATGGTGTGGACCACTTGATAAGTAAATACTAATAATCATTGTAATGAATAATCCTCATGTTGGGGTTAAACTATTAGAAGGGTTGGATTTTATACGCACTTAATACTTTAAAAGTTATCATACAGTAGACAGTAACTTATAGCCTAACCGATTAAACCAAACGACTATTTCTCTTCGTAACGTATCACTTTTACGGGAACTTAGGGATGAAATTGGGTCCTTGCTCTTACTCCAGTGGTAGACTCTCAGGAGTTTCAACACCTGGTTGGGGGTTCGACCACCCATAGGTGGTGAAATCCCACTACGCCGTGAGTGTGTGTAAAAAAAAAAAAAAAACTTAGGGATGAAATTGCGGATACCGGATGTACACTTACCTTTTTTTTTTTAATGGGATATATATTGATATGTATGTGTGATCCACTCCGATCATTACATATATAATCCAATGATGGTCCAAGTGCTAAAAAAATCAAACTGATAAGTGATTCAAGTGAGCCATACCAAGGGAAATAATTTGGAGAGGGACGTCCACCCTTAATTTTTGTAAGCTCCACCATGATGATCATGTGAAATCCACTCCAACCATTAGATACCACATCAAACTTTAGTCTTGACGCCCAAAAATCAGGGCCATACGTGATTCAATTGGGCTATACCAAGGGAAACCGTTTGGAGGGTGAGCTTTCATTGTGCATTATTTCCAATTGTATGGTTCACCTAAACTACGAATGGGGCTTATTTCTAGTCTCTAGATCTAACGTGGTGTAACTCAGCTGATGGTTGGAGTGAATTTCTCATTAATGCTATGGTGGCCCCACCCAGGCTGAAAACTCTTTTCCTATTCAAAATAACTTTATTTTGGGCGTTATTTATTAGCATTAATTAGCATTCAAATTAGCAACTAGTTGGACCGTCCAACTAGTTGTGTGTGAGCATTACTTATATATATATATATATATATATATATATATATATATATATATATATCTATATATATATATATCAAATTCACCCGTCCAATTTATGGGTCAGTAACGAGTTAACAGGTAACTTAGACTCGACTCGGTTTGAAATTGGATAGGGCGAATCCTACTCGGTTCGGACTGACTCACCCATTCAGTTCGGATTGAGTCGAGTCGGACAAGTCGAGTTAGTCTAGTCGAGTCGTCCCATGCCACAGTTCTACTGGTGATACATGTCATATGGTGGGGCCTACCTATGGCTTATGCACCGCTCAGATCGATGCCACGTTGGCAAGATAGCCAGGCATCGAGGGTGTGGTACATAGTTTCAAGTGCTCCTCAGGACGAGATTGAGAAGTGATAAAATGCGGGTCATCATTGAATGAATGGTAGCTTTTGTCGCTATTGTCGTCATAAGATAGCCCACCTTGTGTGTGAGGTGGGCCACGCAAAGCCTAACGGTGTCATTTTCAATGTTAGTGTCAAGCAATCGGATAATGGCGTATAATGGCGTGTGATAATATATACGTGTAAAATATCCATAGATCGTAACGGTCAAGGAAAGTGGGGCCCACCTCCCACCAAGATCCAACGGTGACAAGATTGCAACTTTCACGTTTAGAGTCTATTTGTGAACGGCACGTGAGATGCACGTGGGAAGAGATGAAATAGGAAAAGTGGAGTTGCAGGCACGCTGGAGATTACACCTCGCAGCAGACATGCCAACATGGTACTGACACGTGTTGATATCCGTACCCTTCATCATGTGGAGCCATAGTGAACATGGACCGTCCATTTTACTAGCCATTGATCAGATAGGCCGATCCTCCAATCAAAATGATCTTTTGGAAGAGACGGTTAATCAAAGGTAGGCCCCATATGATGGGTGATCCAGTTTAATGATCAGGCCTTCTTTGCTATAATCAATACGGACCGTCGTATGTCCTAGCTATTGATTAGATGGATGGAATCATCCCATTGAAGTGAATATTAAGTGAGACAAGCAATTAAATTGGCCCCACATGATGTACGGTCCAGATCAACGATTGAACCTTCTTTTTTACACTATCCTAGCCATTGATTGAATAATTAGGATCATCTAATCGAAGTGCTTTGGGATGGATATGCGCAAGCAAAGGTGGGCCCACTATGATGGACTGTCCAAATCAATGACCAAAACTTCTCTACCATAATTAATATGGACCATCTATTTTTCTAGCTTTGGTGGAATGGCTAGGATCATTTGATCAAAGTATTTGAGAGGGATGTATAATCAAAGGCGTGCCCCATATGATGGATGGTCCAATCAATGACTGTATATATATCTATTATAAAGGACATTCATTTGACTGGATGGCTAGGATCACCTGAACACCATGATTTTGTGAAAGTTTGGCTCCAAGTGATGGATTGTATTGATAAATAACTTGCACCTTATTATAATAAAAATAAAATATTAATTTTTCTAGCCGTTCATTGGATAGATAGCATAATTCAATCAGGGCGGGCAATCAAAGGCATGCCCCACATCGATGGACGATGCACAGTCATATCAATGATTGGAATTTCTTTATTTTAATTAATACCAACGGCCCACATTCCTAGTCATGGATCAAATGGTTCAGATCATCCAATTAATGTACTTAGTAGGTGCAATAAAATATAATAAAAGGGCTGCACGCACATTATAAATGAAATGTATAATTTAATTATATTGGACCTTTTTAGTAAATAATATCCACATATCCATTTGTAGGCCCCACAAGATGGAAAGTCTAGAATAGTGATAGGACCCTTTCCTAACATGATTATATATGGACCATGTTCTTCGTATCCATTGATCAAATGACTATCATATTCACATAGGAGTGATTTATAAGATGGACGACAAAAGTTGGGCCTTGTATGATGGACGATCCAGATCATTGATTGGAGCTTTTCTAATTAATTTATACAAATAATACGAGTAGCTTTTCCTTAGAAAATTGGTGTCCACTTCTCTCTCTCTCCTTTTCTTTTTAGCCACTGTGGAAGACAACAGCGGCATGGGAGCTACCCCTTTTGTGGCCAACATGATGAATATTCTAACATTCACACCGTACGTTAGATGGGCCGGCTCATGTAAAGTTATGAGTCCAAAAATAAAGAGGATCTAAAGCTCAAGCATGTCACAGCATCAGGAAAAGGGGGCTCAGGTCACCCACCCTCAAAACCTTTCTTTTATTTTCTCTGTGTGCATATAGCCAGAACCTTTTCCTCATTCTCTCTCCTACTCTCACCATGAATATGTGGTCACTAGAGGACGGATCTTTCAAAGATACCGAAATCTATTCTATTCTTTTCATTGGTTGTCTTAATCAAGGACTTTCCTTAAGAGATAAAAGAATGTTATATTTAACCAAAGTCACCACTAACTAATTATTATAATTCTACAATTAGTTAAACCCCATAAAAATGTTTAAGATCGAGACGTCGGATATCTTTAAACCAAAGATGACTCATGAGTTTACGTTACAGAGATTTTAAGTAAAGTACCATGGTTATAGAAAGGAAATGTGTTAGGCACCCCTATGCTCATACGGATATACAGTCTTCACTTCACAAGATCTAACTGATTTATGAAGAATAAGGCTAGTTTTCACGTGCAGAAAATGTAATGTGATGTAATAGTACTAGTAATTATCGATCCAAATTTTTTATGAGTAGGATCCGACTATATCGGCAAGCCGTAAACCATACGTTCGAAACAATCAAGTGCATGGTGTAAAGTATGGGATACTTGATGTTGTATTGATGCTTATGATAAAACAACGGCCAACCGAGTAAGGTTTCTGGTGGACTTGATGTGATTGTATCGATTCCCTAGTGAAGGTGGCTAACAGTGAAGTGTGAACTAACAGTACGTATACTAACAACCTTTAACACCCCGGGTTTTCAGGGGCCGTGTAAGAACCCGGCTCCTGAATTTTCAGGTGTCATGGGTGCCCTAATGAGCTTCATATGTTAATTACATTTGGATAATCTCATAAATAATGTATGATTTAGCAAGGCATGGAGTATAAGTACGTCATAAAGCAGTATCAATTGCTACTAAACATAAAAATAACCAAACCACGAATCCAAAATCATCTAAATAGGGAACTAGTCCCACCCATACATGACCCAAAGCGACTAGGGCTCTGGTCCATACCCCGCGGTAGCCCGAACTCAAACTAAAAGGATCCGTCGAAAGTCTGGAAGCAGGGAAGCTCCTCTTCCCTATCCTTGCTCACCTCGCTCGGCTCGTCGAGCTTCATCTCACCTGCATCTAGTAAAGGGTTTGGTTGGTGTTTTAAAACACCATCCCAGAGTGGGAGTGAGTAGCTAACTCAGTGGTTACTATTAGCCTTAAGTTACAACAAGCATCAATTATATGATGAATTTAATGAAAGGCATACATTCACAGATCCCTAACTAATCTTGTTATTGCATATGCATGTATTATGATGCCCTCACAACAACACTCCCTCGAGCGACTTCGTCTAACGATTGCGCATGATCAACCACCCTCATTGCGACCTCAACTGCCAAGTCTCTAAATCCTAACTAATGCGATACATGGATAATATTAGCCGAGTATTTAGTTAATTCCGTTCATCCAGCAGATTGGGGAAACTGGTACACCCCACGTATCATTACCTTCAACTGGTTGCGAGGCCAAGGCCCCTCAACGTACGAGGCCAGGACCCCGCGATCCTTGATCCCATCAGGTTCCCCATCCTCGATTTCAAGCACATGGGGAGTGCTAAGAAGAGGGGTTGCTCGTGGTCAGTACGAGGAAGCTCGTCTCCTAGTATAGGCCGACAACTCGGACACATTGTCCCATTCCACCATACCCGGCTCTCGAGTCAGTGGATCAGTTTCAAATGGTTATCAATGGGCTTCAATGGTTGAAGTGTGTTTTAGGTTCCATACAGGCGTGAACAGACATGGTTAACAAACATGGTTGGTCAGTAAGTAGACTAGACCGTACAAATTTAGGCAAGTACGTGACGGACGACATTGAGTACAAGCGACCCATGTAGTTCAACTGCTGTCGCTCATTCGCATCCGCCCAAATCTGCTGGTTTAGCCGCAGGATGGTCCTACCAACGAGACCACCTTCTCCCACTTCAGTTCTCTGACCAACTCAGGGGTTGATGACATTCAATAATATTCCAACAATTTATGATTCATCTTCTACATGAGTGAAGTCATGCTCTCATACATTAAACATAAAATTCAGATTTTCCTACAATGCAACTACTAACAAAATATGAAATTAATGTGCATGTGTGTTGTGATGGGTTACTGAAGAGATCAAAAGTTATACATCATTCACAGCACAAACATACAACAAGGATTAATGCAAGCACCAACATACAATAAGAATTTTATGCAATCAAACATACCACAAGGAAGGTTATACTAAAATCATATATGGGATGAACATGACACATGAAAAATAAAACTAATCATGTTGAAGAACAAATAAACAACATTCAATCATTTCATGGAATTTGGGGGAACCTATCATGTAGGGTCTTGGCTAGGTTCTCTCTATAGATTTCTCAAACACATCATCCTAACATTCATCATCATTAAAATCATAGTAGAATTGGTGCTAGGCCACCTAAGGATAATAGTCCGCACCTAATTACGATCGGAGAGTGAAGAGGCAATCCTAACGGCGCCAGGTCCGTAGGCTTGAAGTGTCGGGGCCCTACATTGTGTAGAATGTACAAAGATCACAGATAAAGCTGAAATTTATGAAAATTAAAGAGAGAATCACCACATTACCTTAATTAGGGTGAGATCCCTCTTCCAATAATAAGAAATTTGGAGATTTTGAGGGAGAATGGGAGAAGAAGTCGGAATAGAGGAGATCCGGCCGCCGGGGATACATGCAAGGTGGTGGCTCCCACTTTCTCTCTTACTTTCTCTCTCTCTCTCTCTCTTTCTCTCTTTCCTTTCTCTAGGGTAAATTCGTATGGAGAGGGGTGCCCCAAAGAAGCCCTTATATAGGGCCAGATTTGGTGTAAATGGCCCTAAGGGCTAGGTTTTCACTATATTAGCCCTATGGGAGGGTGTTTCTAAGTTCTAGGACCCACTATGGGGTGTACATATTGATATACACCATAGGATGGTTAACCTTAATGATGATTTACGTATGGACATGTTTGGCCCGCCATTTGGAAGCGTCGATCGACAGATATGATTAGAGTCTGTTCAATGGTCACCGATGGTCGATCGGAGCTGCGGCTATACGGATATGAGTAGAGAAATATCCTTACTCCACGTGTAAAGTTTGGTCATAAACTGACGGTCTGAAATCCTCAACTTTGCATAAGAGTGGACGACCTAATCTACTTAAGTTTCAGTTTATTCCTTTAGGGTATTTGTGCATCTCATGTACTCATCATTTGGTTCGAGTTGAGCGGTTCTGGACAGTACCCAGGTCTGACTCCCACGATGGACGTCAAGCCCAGTAAGACGGATATTATCTTATAGTTTTAGAACTAATGGCCCACCAACGAGCGGTCTAGAGCTTGTTCGAAAAATCAGAGCATTTCTGGAATGAATTAAGTATTGAGATTTCTCGTGGGCAATGATTAGGGTTAGGATTAACTATGTTCATAGTATGACCTATTTATAAGTAGTGAAATTAGAGATTTGGTCATGTTTACTATAAACCGTCGGTTTTAAGCTAAAAGAGTAATGGGGTTGATTTGGTCTATTAGGCTAGATCCGGGCCTTATCTGACTCGACTTCGATTAGATATTTAATTTAGTTATGATTGTCTTGATTAGTTAGCGATGGGTCGATTGGATTTGGGCCCTACGTGAGTAAATCATGGGGCTAAACTTGATGTTCAAGTGATCAGGCAAATTTGTTGGCTTCCTACGGTTGATTAATCGGACTTGTGCGGTTCTTTACTGGTATCACCCATGTATCAACTAACATTGAGTGCTAATGGTCAGTAAATGATAATATAAGTTAATTACATAAAATAAAATTTTAAGGATTTTTGAAAATCCAAAATAGTGAAAACTCAGGATGTTACACAACCTAACAAAAAAAAGAGCATATGCCCACTAGTCGGATATGAGAAAACAATGGAATACAATGTATATGCTAAATGATGGCTAACTGGTTAAGGTTTCTGATGGACAAAATCCAATTATATCGGCAAGCCGCAGAGTATACGCCCGCTAGTCAGATGCGAAAAAATGATTAAAATGCACTATGATGTTGATGTATATGATGAGCAAAAGGGTTGGGAACGGAATAAATGTTGCACGATGTTAATGCTTTAATTTGATGAAACTAATAGAATCTTGAATGGTTGGATGAACGGTAGTGTCGTAAGGTTAGATTGAGTGACTCATATTTGAACTAAGGTGACTCAGGAGGCTTAGACTCTGGCTAGGCCATGGTTGGGCTCTCTCTCTCTCTCTCTCTCTCTCTCTCTCTCTCTCTCTCTCCTTGGTAAATGGATGGCCAAGGCTAAGGCTAAAGAATTTCTGAAAATGGAAGTGGGTTGAAATGAGAGTGGATCCTTGCTTTCACTAAATTCCAAACTTGGTTTTCTTATAATTCCTGATGATCCTAGGGGCAAAAGGTGTTTGAAGGGCTGGGATTATATATGGCCACATGACATCATCTCACGGGTTGGATGAGGTGGTAAAAATGTAATTTTGGATAGTGAGATGGGCATCAAAGTAAATGCACCTTAACCACACACTTAGGGCTTGAAAAGACGAGTTCCACGTTATTGAGGTTCGTTGCCCCACTTGAACTCACTACTTTGGCCGACAGCATCCTCCAAGCATCTGGAGACATTGTTGCAAAGGTTGCTGCTTTGAGGTTTCAACCATTTCTCCGATTAAGCTTGCTTTTGGGCTTGAATTCGGGCTTAGTTTTTTGCTTAACTTAGTGAGTTGACTGGGTTATAGGGTTGGGTAGGTTGACCGGGTGAGTTAACTGAGTGAGTTGACTCACCGAGCCGACTCAAGGCTTTAGGGTTTTATGTTCCTAGGGTTTAGGGTTAGGCTGACTAGGTTAACTAGGTTGAGTGAGTTGAATAGGCTGAGTTTAGGATTTATGACTGGGGTTTTTAGGGTTTAAGCTTCCAAGGTTAGGGTTTAGGATGTGGGTTCGGTTGTACATCCATCAATTTAAACTCAATCAACTTATCAGCCTGGGGTGGGGTATCTACAGAATGTTGCACTTTACATGCCTCTAGTCAATATGTACTTTTCCATGATAGGTTGAGATCATCCAATCATAATGACTTGAAAAGGGATGGACGATAACTAAAGTCTAGATGATGAACAATACCGATTGTTAATCTACTGCATTTTATCATAATAATTGTGGGCCATCCTTTGTTCATATGGTTAAGATAATTAAATCATGAATTTAATGTGCCCCATGTTAGGATATGTGTATCGTGACCATCAGAGATGTATTGTTCATTTTGAAAAGGACATTTATATGCATTAGCCACATGGATTTATTGCACATGGCAAGGATAACATGGTATATAAAACTCAAGAAGAGTTTATATGGTTTGAAATAGACTCCAAGACAATAGTATATAAGAAGTTTGATAATTTTATGTTCACTGATGGCTTTAAAAGATGTCATGTTGATCATTGTTATTATTTCAAGAAATTTAAAATTTTGTATCTTATACTTCTTTTATATGTAAATGATATGCTTATTGTATAATCAAGTATGCATGTGATTTCTAATATTAAGAAATAGTTGTGTAAGGAGTTTGTAATAAAGGATTTGGGTGCTACAAAACAAAATCTTGGTATGAGAATCAACATATATAGAAGAAATAAAAAATTAAAATTGTCACCAGTTGAATACATTGTAAAAGTACTCAAGGGATTCAACATAAAATGTATTAAGCCAGTTAGCACTCCATTAGCAAGCCACTTCAGAATCTCAAAGGAACAAAGTGCAACAACAAAAGAAAAATGTAACAACATGGTTAAGGTTTCATATGCCTTGGCCATTGGTAGCTTATGTCATGGTTTATACAAGACTAGATATTGCTCACGCAGTGAGAGTTGTCGGCAAATTTATGAACAAATGAGGGAAGGAGCATTTGAAAGTTGTCAAATAAATTCTTAAATGCTTGAGAAGTATTACTAATGCAACGTTGTGCTATTGAAGGCTAAAAATAAGTTCGAAAGGATATGTTGATTCAAATCTAGCAGGGGGATATGGATAGTAGAAAGAGCACTACATAGTAAATGTTCACTTAAAGTAGTGCGACAATTAATTGGGTTCCACGGTGATAGAAGATTGTTACCATCTCAATGACAGAAGCAAATTATGTTGCTACAGTTGAAGCTCGCAAGGAAATGATATGGTTATATAGTCTTATGGAGGAGTTGGGTAAGAAGTAAGAAATTTGTAAATTGTATAGTGATAGTAAAAGTGCAATTCATTTCAGCTATCAAACTCTACTAGAATATCTAGTCTTCGTATTGTTATATCCATTAAGCATGCTTTATAGTCTACAACACCTACATACTATATAGCATGCACTAAGGCAACGAGTAGGTCTAGCGCCAACAGTTAAGGATATTCATTATTTTTACCTTAATGTAGGATCTTGATTGTGTGTGTGTGTGTGTGTGTGTGTGTGTGTGTTTATATATATATATATATATATATATATATATATATATATATATAATATTATAATTTATATAATGTTATATGTACTATATATATATATATTATATACTATATTATATATATATTTTTACTGGTGGTGGGAGGCCCACCTCAGTGTATTTGTGGCCCATGATTGAGGCCCACTTTGATGTCTATGTAAGGTCCATGGGTTGAGGCCCATTTAATGTATTAGGGGCCCATGGATCGAGGCCCATTAAGATGTAATGGGGCCAATGAGTTGAGGCCCATTTGATGTGCACATGGGGCTCGGTGCTGATCGGGTAGCTCCATTCAGATCCGAAATCTTTCGGGTCGACTTCGGATAGCCGCTGATCCGACCCGACCCGACCCGAAAACCCGATCCGGAGTAGCTCTTATTGATACTTCTACTTTTCCCTGTGGTATGGTCCGCTTGAGCTTTGAATATGCATCGATTTTGGGTTCAACGACTAAAATAATTTTCAAAAACGAATGGACGGCGTGGATAAACCACATGCATTCAAGGTGGGCCCCAACAATACTTACTGTGTACAATAAGAAAGTGTTCGTTGGTGTACCGCACACAGCTATGTACAGCTGTCTTACCAAGACGAGTGGTTGGAAAGTGAAAACGACTCCCCTGCCACCAGCTAATGGCTGGCGATCGATGCTCTGTGGGCCCCACTATGATGTATTTGTTTCATCAATGCCGTTCAATTATATTTCTAGATACTTATATGGTATTACACAAAAAATGAGGTATATCCCAATCTCAAGTGGACCACATTATAGAAAACAATGTTGAATGTATGTCAACCATTAAAAAAAGATTAGGGCCCATAAAAGTATTGGATCAAGCTGATCTTTGGTTTTTCCCTTCATCTGGGTCTTTATGACCTAATCAACAGATTGGATGTCAAATAAACAGCACAGTGGGCCTTAGTATGATTTAAATGATGGATATCCAATCACTATCGTTTTCTTGTGGTGTGGTCCACCTGAGATTTATCTCCCTATGATAATTCAGATAAAGTTCTAAAATCATCTTTAAAAATGGATGAACGGAAGGGATGAGATACATACACCATGGTGGGGCCCACAGATCACCGACCACTGGCCACGGGGCTGGTGTCAGGGGGAGTAGCCAATTCGTCCTGTCTTCAGTGCACTGGCGCTCCTCAAGCTGCGAGTTGTATGAATGTTTCAAAGGTGATCAAAGTTATATGGCCCTACAATGATGTATTTATTATATCTACACCGTTGATATATATTTAGAGATCATTTTAGAGCATTATCCAAAAAAATGGATTATATCCAAAGATCATTTGGACCACACCACAAATAGCAACAGATAATGATTTTCAGTGTGGTCCCACTACTTTTTTCCAATATGATCTACTTGATAGTTGGATCTATTTTATTTTTTGTCTCAAGCCTTAACACTAGCTCGCCGAATGGATGGACAGTTTGGATATAACACATATTCCATCATCAGACTAACATAACTTCGTAACATCAGGACATGTTTTCGTGGGCAACAAGTTGCCGCAGCTGCCGTGCAAAGCACGTTCACCGCTACATAGCCTCGAGCTCCAAGATGTACGAATGACTCAAATGATATCTGTCTCTTATGGCCCTACATTGATGTATTTATTATATCCATATCGTTTATCCATTTTTTATAATCATTTTAAATCATTTGAAAAAACAATAAAACATATCTAAAGTTAAAATGCACCACACTGAAAATAGTAATGGGATAATGATTTTCACCATTTTTAACCATTCGAATCGCACCTAACCCGACTCGGTTTTTCTGAACGAGTCAAACGCGGTTCGGGTCAGACCAACCGTGTGTCGGGTCGGATTGAGTCCTATGTTCTGGACTCGGTCCCGGATCGGAACGGATTCGGGTCAGCCCAGTTAGATTTCGGACAGGATCGGGTTGACCCTAATCCGATCCGACTCGGTCCGATGCCCACCTCTAGCAACAAATTAGGGTCGAGGCCCATTAAGATGCAATGAGGCTAATGGGTTGAGGCCCATTTGATGCATGTATGGGGCCCAACTGGCAAGGCCCATTTGATACTCATAAGGCCCATGAGATTAGGCCCATTTAATGCATTCTAAGGCCCACGGGTTATAGCCCATTGCAATGAACATAAGGCCCATTGGTGCGGCCCATGGATGTGGCCCACTTAATGAATATAAGGCCCATGTGATTTGGCCCATTTGATGTAATTAAAGCCCAATGGGATGTACCTAAGGTTCATTGCAATGTGCAGTCCCAACATGGTTTATGTAATGATGTTTACGTCAGGGCTATGCCTTGGGAGCAATGGTGGTTTGACGTCCACATTGCAGGTATAGTGTGGTTAAATGTCCGCATTATGACTTTCCCTAAGGCCCATTGTTAAGCTCGTACGTCTGATGTGTAGGCCGTCTAGGCCCATCTTTGTTATGATTATCATCCATCCTATATAACATGTTTAGTTCCATGATTCATGATCATATGTATGCTTGATATGAGAAATGACTGATCATAGCATACGCCTTGGGCGGATTGTTTAGGGGCTCCCTGAGGGTGTTGCCCTACATGAGCGCACGATACGCGCAGATTTGCCGCATGACTGGATAGTGTGATTCATGCATTCGCATTGTGTGATATGGTTTGTACGCCCTAGCGACATCGGACCATAGCTCCACAGGCGTATCGTGGTTGGCGGGATTGGATACCGGAAATCTTTTCTACATGGGGTGCGATAGATATCCCTGGGTGAAAGTCCCTAAACCCTTATGGTACCAGGAGGTTGCTCCAACGTCTAGACCGAGTGGGTGCATGAGCGCGGAGTGCCGATTACCAGACGGCACTACGTGTCCTGTCTCAGGTGGACGGGGGGCGGCCTTACCCTCCCATATAAGGTGTGCAATATTGAGTGGCCGGTCCGATCAGCTCGAGGAATGGGTCCGCTATTGACGAGCCGAGCCCGATATTGGCAGGCGGATAGTGAGGTCTTTTCCACTCACCTTATTGCGCGCGATGGGGCGGCAATCTGGCTTGGAGTGTACTAGACCCCGGTGATATTCCAGATTTGAGCCGTATTGACATGTGGACTTAGATGAGGATTTGTATGCTTGAGTTGCATTTCGCATTGCATGGCCTTGGTATGGCCGACATCATTCTTTGCACCGCATGGCCTTGGTACGGCTAATGGTATTCTTGGCATTCATCAGCATGTTCCGCATTACTCTGATACTGCATAACTGCATTACCACCTTGAGCATACACTTTCACCACCCTCTAAGCTTTCTATAATGCATGACCGTTGCGTGCAGGTGACGTTGGATCGCAGCAGCGCTGAGGCTTGGGCGCGTAGCTGATCTTTTTGGAGCTTTTGGTCGATCATCATTGTATTTCCCTTATGCTCATTGTACTTGTAAAGTTTTTGATTATAGTGGAAATGTGATGGAGTTTTTGGTTGTTGTTTGTGGGTTATGCCTTTGGTTATGCTTATTACGATTCAAACTAATGTTGAAAATCCTCCTTGTAGCATCCCAGGATCGGAACCGGCGAATGGGCGCCGGGAGCCGAGAATGGGGTTCTACGGAGGTCGGCCGGATTCGGCAATCGGGAATTTTGTGAGCCGGTTTACGATTTTGGTAAGTTTCAGCTTATTCCTTTAGGGTATTTGCACTTCTCATGCACTCATCATTTGGCTCGAGTTGAGCGGTTCTAGACAGTACCCAGGTCTGACTCCCGCGATGGACGTCAAGCCCAGTAAGACGGACATTATCTTATAGTTTTGGAACTAGTGGCCCACCAACGAGCGGTCTAGAGCTTGTTCGGAAAATCGGAGCATTTCTGAAATGATTAAGTATTGAGATTTCTCGTGGGCAATGATTAGGGTTAAGATTAACTATATTCATAGTGTGACCTATTTATATGAAATTGGAGATTTGGTCATGTTTACTATAAACCGTCGGTTTTAACCTAAAAGAGTAATGTGGTTGATTTGGTCTATTAGGCTAGATCCGGGCTTTATCTGACTCGACTTCGATTAGATATTTAATTTAGTTATGATTGTCTTGATTAGTTAGCGATAGGTCGATTGGATTTAGGCCCTACGTGAGTAAATCATGGGGCTAAACTTGATGTTCAAGTGATCAGGCAGATTTGTTGGCTTCCTACGGTTGATTAATCGGACTTGTGCGGTTATTTACTGGTATCACCCATGTATAAACTAACATTGAGTGCTAATTGTCAGTAAGTGATAATATAAGTTAATTACATAAAAGAAAATTTTAAGGATTTTTAGAAATTCAAAACAGTGAAAACTCAGGATGTTACACAACCTAACAAAAAAAAAGAGCATATGCCCACCAGTCGGATATGAGAAAACAATGGAATACAATGTATATGTTAAATGATGGCTAACTGGTTAAGGTTTCTGATGGACAAAATCCAATTATATCGGCAAGCCGCAGAGTATACGCCCGCTAGTCAGATGCGAGAAAATGATTAAAATGCACTATGATGTTGATGTATATGATGAGCAAAAGGGTTGGGAACGGAATAAATGTTGTACTATGTTAATGCTTTAATTTGATGAAACTAATAGAATCTTGAATGGTTGGATGAACGGTAGTGTCGTAAGGTTAGATTGAGTGACTCATATTTGAACTAAGGTGACTCAGGAGGCTTAGACTCTGGCTAGGCCATGGTTGGGCTCTCTCTCTCTCTCTCTCTCTCTCTCTCTCTCTCTCTCTCTCTCTCTCCTTGGTAAATGGATGGCCAAGGCTAAGGCTAAAGAATTTCTGAAAATGGAAGTGGGTTGAAATTAGAGTGGATCCTTGCTTTCACTAAATTTCAAACTTGGTTTTCTTATAATTCCTGATGATCCTAGGGGCAAAAGCTGTTTGAAGGGCTGGGATTGCATATGGCCACATGACATCATGTCATGGGTTGGATGAGGTGGTAAAAATGTAATTTTTGATGGTGAGATGGGCATCAAAGTAAATGCACCTTAACCACACACTTAGGGCTTGAAAAGACGAGTTCCACGTTATTAAGGGTCGTTGCCCCACTTGAACTCACTACTTTGGCCGACAGCATCCTCCAAGCATCTGGAGACATTGTTGCAAAGGTTGCTGCTTTGAGGTTTCAACCATTTCTCCGATTAAGCTTGCTTTTGGGCTTGAATTCGGGCTTAGTTTTTGGCTTAACTTAGTGAGTTGACTGGGTTATAGGGTTGGGTAGGTTGACCGGGTGAGTTAACTGAGTGAGTTGACTCACCGAGCCAACTCAAGGCTCTAGGGTTTTATGTTCCTAGGGTTTAGTGTTAGGCTGACTAGGTTAACTAGGTTGAGTGGGTTGAATAGGCTGAGTTTAGGATTTATGACTGGGGTTTTTAGGGTTTAAGCTTCTAAGGTTAGGGTTTAGGATGTGGGTTCGGTTGTACATCCATCAATTCAAACTCAATCAACTTATCAGCCTGGGGTTGGGGTATCTACAGAATGTTGCACTTTACATGCCTCTAGTCAATATGTACTTTTCCATGATAGGTTGAGATCATCCAATCATAATGACTTGAAAAGGGATGGACGATAACTAAAGTCTAGATGATGAACAATACCGATCGTTAATCTACTGCATTTTATCATAATAATTGTGGGCCATCCTTTGTTCATATGGTTAAGATAATTAAATCATGAATTTAATGTGCCTCGTGTTAGGATATGTGTATCGTGACCATCAGAGATGTATTGTTCATTTTGAAAAGGACATTTATATGCATCAGCCACATGGATTTATTGCACATGGCAAGGATAACATGGTATATAAAACTCAAGAAGAGTTTATATGGTTTGAAATAGGCTCCAAGACAATAGTATATAAGAAGTTTGATAATTTTATGTTCACTGATGGCTTTAAAAGATGTCATGTTGATCATTGTTATTATTTCAAGAAATTTAAAATTTTGTATCTTATACTTCTTTTATATGTAAATGATATGCTTATTGTATAATCAAGTATGCATGTGATTTCTAATATTAAGAAATAGTTGTGTAAGGAGTTTGTAATAAAGGATTTGGGTGCTACAAAACAAAATCTTGGTACGAGAATCAACATATATAGAAGAAATAAAAAATTAAAATTGTCACCAGTTGAATACATTGTAAAAGTACTCAAGGGATTCAACATAAAATGTATTAAGCCAGTTAGCACTCCATTAGCAAGCCACTTCAGAATCTCAAAGGAACAAGGTGCAAAAATAAAAGAAAAATGTAACAACATGGTTAAGGTTTCATATGCCTTGGCCATTGGTAGCTTATGTCATGGTTTATACAAGACTAAATATTGCTCACGCAGTGAGAGTTGTCGGCAAATTTATGAACAAACGAGGAAAGGAGCATTCGAAAGTTGTCAAATAAATTCTTAAATGCTTGAGAAGTATTACTAATGCGACGTTGTGCTATTGAAGGTTAAAAATAAGTTCGAAAGGATATGTTGATTCAAATCTAGCAAGGGGATATTAATAGTAGAAAGAGCACTACATAGTAAATGTTCACTTGAAGTAGTGCGACAATTAATTGGGTTCCGCGGTGATAGAAGATTGTTACCATCTCAATGACAGAAGCAAATTATGTTGCTACAGTTGAAGCTCGGAAGGAAATGATATGGTTATATGGTCTTATGGAGGAGTTGGGTAAGAAGTAAGAAATTTGTAAATTGTATAGTGATAGTAAAAGTGCAATTCATTTCAGCTATCAAACTCTACTAGAATATCAAGTCTTCGTATTGTTATATCCATTAAGCATGCTTTATAGTCTACAACACCTACATACTATATAGCATGCACTAAGGCAACGAGTAGGTCTAGCGCCAACGGTTAAGGATATTCATTATTTTTACCTTAATGTAGGATCTTGATTTTAAGCTTAAATTTAGCCTTCAAGCCAAGTTTAATGATCCAAGCCCTAGCCTTTTAGGGCCAGACAACTTGGTCAATTGTTGTCCCTAATTAAGTTTGTTTTTTCTTTTTTCTTTTTTCTTTTTTTTTTCTTTTTTCTTCTTCTTCTTCTTCTTCTTTTTTTTTTTTCTACTCACACTCTAACACCAACACATACCACAATGGGCACTCAAAACCCATGACATCTGTGTTGCAACTCTTGTGTGTCTACCATTGAGACATGAGTAAGGACCTGATGCCCCTAATTTGTGAGTGATGTGTTACAACTCTTGTGAGTCTACCATTGAAACAAGAGTAAGGACCTGATGCCCCTAATTAGTGAGTGACAGAAGTATACCAATAGCTATATTTAAGCTTGACCCATGAGACCCACTCTAGCATCCAATAGGCCTAAAATTTCACACATGATTAATGGTTAATCCTTGCCTCACGAGATTAAGTAAATGAAATAAAGCAATCACAAAGCGCACACAATTTTATATGAAAAATCACTTACGAAAAAAAAAAAAAAGGCACAAAGCGACAACAAATCACTATGGAAGCAAAAGTATAAGAGATGGTATCGCTTACCATAATCTAAAAATCTTCATTTTCACCTTCCCCAAGCCCCCCAAAATGTTTAGCCCTCCTTAAAATAGTTATGAATACTTGAGATTAACCATAATCCTGGGATTACACTGATATATAATGTCGCACCCGAAATAAGAAACAATTCCCGCAATTCCGTGAAACTGCGCGCTTCTGTCAATGGCATCGATAGCCATCGAAGTCTCTTCGATGGGATCGAAGCCACCTTCGATCATATTGATCTTGACAAAAAGAAGTCCAATGAGGAATTGGAATAAATCAAAATTTTCTCGATGAGATCGAATGGGCTGTCGTCGGATCGATAGTTACTCGATAAGATCGAGTGGTCTATCCATGCCATCGACAGACCCATTTAAAGATAAATTTAAAACACTGATAATAATCCCAACTAATTTTGAGTAAACTCCATAAAAAAATTTTACACTTTTTATTAAGATTCATAATAAAAGTTGTATAAAAGTTCCACGTTGACTGCCAACCTGGCCCAACACTTATCCTTTATCAAGCTTTGGACCTGCAAAGAGATCATAAGACTCCCATAGGCACTATGCAATAGTCAATGACATAGGTTGATTAAAATTAAAAATTTAGATTTGATAAGAAGTAATTTTTTTTTTAAAAAAAAGTGTGACATCTAAACACACCCCAAAAGATAATAAAATTATTTAATTTAACAATTTTTTATTGTCAATCCCTCACCTGCATTTGAACATGCCCGGTTTATCAATATATATATATATATATATATATATATATATATATATATATATATATATATAACGCTCACATATATCTATATCAGGTGGGCCCTATCCAACGGACATAGTGAATCCATGACGTGATGAGATGTGATTGGGCCATATTCCTGCTATCAGAAAAAGGTCATAACCGAGGTCGGAACAACTTTTGAAAATGACCGTAGGATAGTGACCAATCACGCAAATTTCCTAAAATAGTTGCAGAACCCTGCAATTAAGTGGGCCACACAACTGGAATGGCATGTAACCGACTATTATTTAATCCACTTCATTTTTCACAAAAATAGGCAGATTTAAAATTAAGTGGGCCACATAACAACAGGAGAGGACCACCGTTGAAACGTTTCCTAAGCCGACTGTGATGTTTGTATGATATTGAAACCGTTCACAGGTTCAGCTCTACTTAGGCATCCACATCTCCACTTTTCCATGAGCTTTCGATCGACTTTATTTTTTGGGTCAGAATATAAAATTATCTTTTTCAAATGGACGGACGGAGTAGATATCACATGTACATGTCATGATAGGTCTCACATAGTTTTTGTTGTACGTGTTGTATGAAATTAGCGTCCAAGGAACCCGATGGCACCACCGTTGAGAGATTTCTTTTCGGTAAATTCTTCCGGGGTTAGTTCACCACCAATTTTCAAATAGTAGTGGTGATTCTACTTTTAAGTGGTGGCCCACATCTTCAATTATCCACACCGTCCAAATTGTGAACACGTTATGGTTGGAGGGTCGCAGGAAAAGTCAAAGTGATCAATCAATCTTGTATCTAGTTGGCCAGCAACAAAATCAAAAGTTAAAACTAAAACAGTAAGTGGTCAAAATAGGGCGTATTCAGATGGTTCCTATCTAGATCTAGGCACGGGATGACTCGACTCATCTGACTAACACGTTCAGGCCTGACTTGACCCAAAACGAGTAAAATTTGCCTAATCCGAACTCATATCAAGTTGAGTTTAAGTTACCTATTAACTTGAGTTGACTCGAAGCGACTTAAATACAGGTGTGTCTGTGTATATAACTCTAATTTAAGTATTTCTAACCCTACCCATCTCACCCAACCTTGACTCAAACCCAAACTCAAGCCCAATAACCACCTACCACCATCACCACCCTCTCTCTCTCTCTCTATCTCTCTGTCTCTCTCTCCTCACCACGCCTTACTTATTTCTCCATCCGACTCAGTACTAACTCGACTTGAGTCAATACTTTTGATCAGGTTGGACTCAATCTACATCAATTCAAGGCATGCTGGACTCCAATAGACAAAGCATGTTGGACTCAGTACCAAGTCAGGTTGATCTACGGTCAGGCCTATTTCAAAACCGAATCATGCTGAGTCAGCCCTAACTCAGTCCAACTCGACTCAATACCCAGCTCTGTAGTATATGAATCCTATTACCTTTTTTGTGTGATAGTTTGGGTTATGCTCCATTTATAATTGATTCAGCATTGGACGGTCTGGATCGCTGCGTGACTAAGCCACCTATACAGTGGATGAGTCGCATATGGCCCACCTGCTGATGGATGATTAAGAGATATTGAGCAATGACATCCCTTCACTGTCCACGTGGCTCACTTAATGATCAGGTAAATTGGTTACTGCGGCAAATGATTTCAAAGGCGGACCCGATTAATGTGTGATTATGATCTCCTACACGTGTCACGTTGCCACGTGTGAGTCCTAGAGTGGATTTAGCATTCCTGGTGCGTACCACGCAGGTCATGTCATGTCTCACCAGCATCTATTGACGATTACGGCGGACCAGGAGTTCCACGCGGGCAGTTATTTGATACTCTGGCAGAGCATGCCTCTTGATATGCACGCGCGGAAATTACACACGTTGCATGTATTAACTCAACTTAAACCGGCAGAAATGTGGGATGCGCTGCTTCTAAGTCACACTCCCAAAATCAGATTAACTGAGCGATCTCAACCTTCAATTCGTGGACACTTGTTGATTGAAATAAGACCACTCGATATTTTCATTTTCAACCGTCCAATAAATGTCCACCAATCCCGTAGTCAGATAAACAAATAAGCATACCTTTAGGTCCATAACACATATAAACTGGGACTCATAATTTGGATAGCTTAATGTGATTTATTTATATACCAAGCAAGCAATTTTCAAATAATTTCTAGGTGCCCGCGTATCATCCACACTCTGCCGGAGTATCAAAGATTCTCCCAGCATATCCCAAACAAACTGGCAAGAGGATATACGGCGTTGATATTAAACACATACATGGAGGTGGGCCCCACCACCCACTAAGCTGTTAGCCCTGCTTCACCTAATCTGGCATCGGATGTGCTGCGGACACGTGTAGGGGAGACGTCACGACACGTATTCCCTTCAGTAATAAGCAGACACATGAGAGCGACTCTGATGTCGTGAAGTTCGATATTTTCGCAGCACCCGCGGATACACAAAATATACTCTAGGTTTTCAGTTTGTATGAGTGGGTGCTCGTACTTCAATGATCCAGACCGTTGGTTCGCTGGTCCTACATCAGATGGACTATGAACCAAAATTCCCCTTAATGGGAGAAAGTAAAATGGCTTAGAAGACAAATAAAACAACCTTCAACGTTCTAAACATTGATGGCTAGGATCTTCCTATCTGGGAGATTTATCGTGAAAGTTCCGTCTGCAATAGGAGCTAGCAAACCAACGGTCTGGATCGTGAAGACGTAGGCGCTACTTGTATAAACTTGAAAGGCGCGTATAGTGCGAATATCCTCGGAGGTTCCTCGGTCGGGAGTGGATTAGGTGCGGTCCCGGTCTCACCCAAGACGGTACGGCCTCTACCGTAGGGGCCATATTGATGTATGTATTAAATATCCACACCGTCCATCTGTTTTTTGAGATCCTATTAGAGCAAGATTCCAAATATTAACCAGATCCAAATCTCAGGTGAACCATACTATAGTAAACGGTAGGATTGAACTCCCTACCATTAAAAACTACTGGGTCCCACCATAAGGTTTCTACAATGTTTATTTGACGTCCAACCTGTTGATAAGGTAACATAAACCTGGATAAAGGGATAAAACAATTATCAGATTGGTCTAAAAGCTTTGTGGCTCATTAATACTAAGTCACCACTGGTTAACATGGTTTGGTTCACTACGAATTGTTCTTCTTCATGTTTAGGTTAACGCCCTAAAATGATTTAGAAAAACGGATAGACTACGTGGATACCTAATAAATATAGCTCGGCCCCACTGTAAGGGCCGCACCTTATCCGGTCTCTCTTCGGTTTTTCTTAGGGATTGGGGGTACTTTTTAATTATAGGTTTATCTATCACTTATCTTTTTTTATTCGACCAGCAACAAAACTTACCTTATCAAACTAAACCTTTATCGGTATAATAAATCAATAAAAACAAAAATACCAAACTTTTTTAATAGTTTTATTGTAAAAGTTATGAGTATTTTTTATCCAAAATTTTCTTACCATACCTTAATAATTAACTTTGGTAAACATAAACTTTTGTGGGCGTTGAAAAAGAAGGGATAAGAGGGAAGAGTCTACCGTGCTAATTTTTCAAGGGGACCAGGGTTGTCAATGACCGAGCTTGGGCCTACATTAGAATTTTGAATAGCCCGGCCCGATGACCTGGCCGGAAGCAGTTCAAAATCTGGACGGAGACCAACCCAAGGCCCGGCCCATTGACAGCCTTACTTAAGAGGTTTGCTACATTACCTCCCCAGGTATTGTCATATCATATGGTGGACCTATAGAACTGAGATATGGGTGATGTTTCAATGATCTAAGCTGTTGAAAAGGCAAGGTATACAACTGATAGTGGTCCCTTGAAATCCTCAAGATTTTAGGAACCTCGACCTGACCCATACAACAACTGTTAAAGTGACGGTCCTTATTCAAAGGTTTGAAAATATCAATCTGGGTTTTTTTTTTTTCCTTTTTCTTTGGTCATCGGCCATCGATGGTAAGGACCATCATATAAACGGTTTGGATTATAGAAACATGACCATATATCCAACGGCTATCTGTCAGTTGTATACCATGACAATATGTAGGGACTCTTGGACCAAACCTCTTTGGGCCGTTCGTTTGAAGCTTCCTAACTATTTTATGAATTGACCCAAATATCAGCCAGTCATGCAGGCCGTTTTTGAATTGACTAAATCATTTTTGCTGCGTTTGGACGCACTATAGAATCAAATTGTGATAATCTATTAAATTAAGCAGACATTAGCCAGGTTGTAACCACCAGTCTTCGTGTCTGCTCACATGGGAGCAATCACATGTACTTTCGATCTGTGTGGGGCCCAACCATGATATGTGTGCAGAATCCAACCTATGAATCTGGTCTAATCCCTTGTGGCACTATCCATACGCAGATTGTAACTTGATCCCGGTGGGACCACCAGATGACTGATTGCAAGACATAACAATTGGGTGGGCCCAAAAAATGTCCCAATTGTTATCTTTGGTGTACTCCACTTTATGAAAGTCTGTGCAGAAGAGTGAGCCCTCAAGATCTTATGGTCTACGCGATATCTAACGGTCCACCTAACTACTATTGAAGCAGATGGGTCTAAATATTCATTTAAAGTTGAATTTGTAATTCAACTTTGAACGCCTATGTCCAACACCTTAGCTATGAATAAGGTGCAATTCTGGAATCTAAGTCTAACATTAGAACAGAGTTAAATGGATGGTTGGATGACACTCAAACATCGTAGTGGGTCCCACACAGCTTGAGCAGATGGAAATTACCATGTATCATTTCTATTTCGTTGGAGCTTTTACCCTCGGTTGATAATAAGAGAGATTTTTTACTTGCCTCGGAAAAAAGAATTATCTCACATCCATCTCTCTACTATGTGTTTGTATTAGAAGTGTTCATTTTTCGATCCGCCCCAAAACATGGGTAGATTGGGTTTGGCTAGAAAACAACAACAGATCCTAATTTGGAGACACACCCAAATCAAGAATGATTTAGAATGTTAATATAGTGATATTTACACAACCAAAAAAAAAAAAATGAAATGTGCAAAACGCTTTGCGGCGCGTTTGGATGGTCATTTTCATTTTGGTCACCCTCAGATGTTCAGCTCAATTTCTCCGTCTTGACTGGCTGTCGTATACGAAATGGTTGATACATGAATTCCACCACCTTTTACTCCACACTTTCAAGGGTATAAAGCAAAAGGGACATCCTCCCCTATCTGCCGAATTAGTTGGTTTTGGGAATCCAATGGGCTGAAAAGGTGGGACCTACATGAACTTTGATGGTAGGCCCATTCAATATTAATAAGACCCAAATGAAAATTAGCCAGGGTCAGGTCCAATAATCATCAATCAAGCCAACTAAACCATTAAAAAAGAGATTGCAATAAGTTAGAAACACAATCAATTCCAATCTCTACAATTTAACAGTATCAAGACAGCCTAATTCAGCTTTCTTACACTTTTTCTATACATCCAAACAGAAAAAAGGGCAGCTACAAGCCACCAATCCAAACCACACACCATGCACTTTTTTTAAGCACAAACCTCCATTTCTTAGGGTTTTTCCCATTCCCTTTATTGAATTCAAAAAAGGTCAGGGACCCCATATTTTTCTAAGGACATAATCAAGGTGGATTCCCACCTAAACAAGATGACACATACCTAATCCCAGACCTTTCTACCTCTCCATCTCTAAGGCTGTAAACCCTTTCCCCATGTGGATGAAGCTCTTCGATTCCTCAAGCATCTTCTCTTTCTGGTCTTCGTCGTCATCGTCATTCCTGCTTTTGTCTATGTATTCATCTTCTCTTCTATCGAGACACATGTACTCTGACCGCTCTTTATATAGCCTGAGCAAAATTAAGTATACCACCATCGCGAAAATGGTCATACAAGCTAAAGAAAAGCTAAATTGGATGTTAACGAGCGATTTCGCTCGATGGAGTGATTTTTCACCTTCACACCTCACCACAAGGTGCCCTACTTCGGAGTTCATCCAACATCCTTTTGCCACGAAGCCTGGGGTCCATAGAGCATAGCCCATGATTATGAACCACAAACCTTGGAAAGTTATACTAAGCGATCGAACGAAGCTAATTAAGAAGCTCCTTGGTCGGGCAATCCCCATAAGTGTTGTGGCAAAAGAGGTAAGGACGACAATTTGGAGGAGGAAGTGGTATTGGCCTTCGACGCCCATATGATCGGCTGAATGGAGGTGGAACATGAATAATTGTTGGCCGAAGGCTATCGCAGCGCTCAATTGGGCCAGCCCATAGCCTGCTGGGGGCCTTATATAATCAAGGACGATGGCGAAGAGGGCATAGATGAAGAAAGAGAAGGATATCAAGGAGTGCTCAAAATTCTGTAGGTGGTTCGATGGGATGGTCCAATCGGGGTCGAGCGGCTGGTGGCGATCGGGGCCGATGAATAGTTCCATGGCTATGGACATGGTGGACCCCACCATGATCAAGATGAGCTCAAGGTGCCTTAGGATGTGGGCTGGGAACCAGGGGGGGGATGTGTAGGTGTTTGGGCTGAGGGAGTGAAGCTTGATGTGGTTGAAGAGGTGCCATAGGCCTAAGAGGAGGAACCCAAAGCCAGGAGCTACATGGCCCACCAAGGTGCCCATTTTTTTTTTTTGGATGGCTGGGACGGTCTTGTGTTGGAGGGAAAGAAGAGGGTGTTTTGGAGTTTGGATTATGAGGTGGATTTTGGGTCTTGTGTTGGGATTTTATAAGTTGAGATGGGAGAAGTCTAAGGAGTCTAGACGTTTCCAAAATGAGTTTGAACTACTGAAAATTCTAATTGGTGGCTTGGAGATTAAGCTTACCGAAGGTTCTCTGGAAGGGTAGAATAGTCCTATTGTTATTTCTGACAAAAATGACCCTGGGTGTTGGAGAGGGAGGGGGACGCGACTTTGGTACAACACCAGTTGTACAAAGCCCGTGCAGAAAAAAGACTCTGTGGGGCCGACCTTGATTTATAAATGAAATCTACTCCGTCTATATATTCTTTCAGATTGTTTTAGGAGTGATATCTGAAAGAAAGATCGATCCAATGATAAAATTGGCCACACCATGGAGAAAATTTTAAAACCTTCGTTTGGCGCATTAAAGTTTTGCGTCAGGCTGATATTTTCTTTTTCACCTCATCCTGGTTGGAATAATATTTTGAACGTATTAGATGATGGCATATATTCATTAGGGTGGGGCCCAGAGGTTTCAACGGTGATCTCCGTAAAAGTAATTTTCCATGATTGTGGCGTAATTAAGTGTTGGATCAGTATGATTTTTGGTTTCTCAGACTAAAATGATTTTCCTCAGATACTGTACGAAATAGATTTTTTACATAGATTACGGTTGGCTACTATGAACATTTTGTTGTGGGGCTCCCTACGGCACCTGGTGTAGGAAATTTCTGTACGAAATACAGGAGGAGACAGGTTTACTACCCCCGGACGCGGATGTCCATGTTATCTCGGACGCGGATTGCGTCCTAGGGGCAGGGCTCTGTGGGGCCCAAAGTGATGTAAGTGTTTCATCCACGCCGTTCATAATGTTTCTCAGATAATTTTAATATGTAAAAAAAATGAGATAGTCCCAGGCTTAAGTGGACCACAAAGTTGGAAATTAACTTCTACCATTAAAAACTTCTTGGGAGCTGGAGAAGTTTCAGATCAAACTGATATTTTTTTTTCACTTCATCCACGTCTTTATGGCATTATTAACAGGTTGGATGTTAAAAAAAACATCATGGTGGCCCTTAGAAAGGTTTCAACGTGAGAGTCATTATCACTGTAGCTTTCTTTGATGTGGTCCACTAGATCTGTGGATCTACTTCATTTTTTGTCTCATACCATAAAATGATCTGAGAAAATCGATTAACGGTGTGAATAAAACACTTACATCACTTTGGGCCCCACAGAACCTTAGCTGAACGGATTACCGTCCGGGCGGGGGTTGGACGCAATCTGCGTCCTGTTGTCTCATCCGCACGCCAACACAAGCTGCCAACGCAATTGGTACGTTCCCTTGGAATGAATGCTGGACGCGGATTGCGTCCTACCCCCACCCGGATGTTAATCCGTCCAGCAGGGCTCTGTGGGGCCCACCGTGATGTAAGTATTTTATCAAAACCGTTAATTTTTTTTATATAATTATTTTAAATTACTAAATAAAAATTAAGATGGTTCCAGAATTAAGTGGATCACAAAGTGTGGATTGAACTTCCACCATTAAAAACTTCTTGGGAGCTGGAGAAGTGTCAGATCAAGCTGTAATTTGTGTTTTCACTTCATCCAAGTCTTAATGACCTTATTAATAGGTTGGGTGGTAAAAAAACATCACGGTGGCCCTTAGAAAGGTTTCAACGGTGGGTGTCATTATCACTGCATCTTCCTTTGATGTGGCCAACTGGAGCTGTCTAAGTGATTCGTTTTTCTTCTGTTAATTTAAAATGATAATATAAAAATGATTAACGGTGTGGATAAAACATTTACATCACGGTGGGCTCCACATAGCCCTGCCCAGACGGTGACGCAATCCGCGTAATGATACTCCGTTCGATATCCGCGGATCTTTCTCCGCTTCCGCCGTGCACCCACTCGACTACAAAACCAGATTCTCATATGGAGTAAATTCAATTGGGCCCACTGTGATTTTATTTGATTTATCCATACCTTCCATCCGTTTTCCCATCTAATTTTATCCGTTGAGCCCAAAGTTGAAGCTTATAAAAATCTCAAGTGCACTATACCACAGGAAACAGTGGAAATAATGATTTCCACTGTTGAAACCTTTCCAGGCCCACAGTGATGTTTATTTTTCATCCAAACTGTTCAAAGGATCAAAAAACATGGATGAAGATAAAAAAACAAATATAATATTGATCCAAAACTTCTATGGTCCCAAGAATTTTTCAACGGTGTAAATTCAATTCACACTGTATCCTTTGGTGTGGTCGATTTTAGCTTTTTACATGCTTAGGTTTTGAGCTAAGGCCCTAAAATTATCTTGTAAAATGGATGGACAAACCGGATAAAATACATAAATCACAGTTGACCCCACAGAGTCTAAGCATACTGGAAAGGTTTCAACGGTTGAAATCAGTATTGCCAGTATAATCCTAGATAAATCACATAAAATCACACTGGGCCCAACTAAATTTACTCTGAATGACAATCCAGTTTCGTGGCTGAGTGGGTGCACGGCGGAAACGGGGAAAGATCTACCAACCGATCTCTAACAGGGTGGCATTCATTGAAAGGGAACATTCCATTAATATCTAACCAAAGTCGTTCAGTATCCAATCCGCTCCCTTGCCAAGCATACAAGAGTGTGATCCATGACATCTGTCGGTTCTCATTTTTTTGATGCTCTGGCACAAGAATCAGGCTGATCTTCCTGGGCCATAATTTACCAAAGAAATGAACGGATGAAAAACTTTTTTAAATAATTCATATAGAATACGAATGAGAAGATTCGTCTGATG
Organism: Magnolia sinica; assembly: GCF_029962835.1. Taxonomy (NCBI): domain Eukaryota; kingdom Viridiplantae; phylum Streptophyta; class Magnoliopsida; order Magnoliales; family Magnoliaceae; genus Magnolia; species Magnolia sinica. The sequence continues at coordinate 71,339,950 of NC_080587.1, read as the reverse complement.
AACGGTTTGGATCTCAAGATACATGCCATGATAGCACATAACGCCGCGTGTAATTGGACTGCCCTGCACACGCGTGTGAACTTGCTAACCTTAATCGCTTGTATCAGATAGCCAATTTACGTGCGCCTTCATGTGAACACGTGGCATACAGATGATGAATCCGAGCGTTCATCATCAGGGACCTAATGTTTAGATGGCCTGGCCCAAATTTCAGACTTGTCCACTGATTATGTGGGCCATGCTTTCTGAAAAAAAATGGACGGCTATAAGAACTTAGAAAAATTTTCTCAACCGTCCATTGATTTCTAACATCGTAGACCATCTAGAGAGAATCTACACGATGGTTTTGATTAATGGATGGATAAGATATCATGGATGCAAGCCCCGTTTTCACAAGTGGCTTGTACGCGCGCGCGGAATTAGTAAAAATATTTACAGAATTCATAGAATACTCCTGCGTTCTTCGCGTGGTTACTTAGCGGGAGTAACTTTCTCTGACGTGGGAAAACGATTTAATTTAGATCAAATCCACTCCGTCCATCAGGTAGACCATTCTTAGTTTGGCCAACTTGAATTTTTTAATACTACGCCTTTTGGGTAATCCTTTCGTGCTGATGGAACACATCAGATGAATGGATTTGATGACATATAAACATCAGTGTGGGCCCACTTGAGTTTTGATAAAAATGCGTCAGAGGACGGTGCGGATGGGGTACTAACCCCACCAGGACCTAGCTAGAGACGGACGGTCCTGTCAGGGCTCTGTGGTGTCCACCGTGATGTATGTATTTTATCCACTCAGTCCATCCATTTTAAAAAATAATTTTAGTTGAGGATCCAAAACATAAGGCAGATTGAATCCTCAACTGGACCACACCACGAAATAGAGGGGATTGAATGCTTACCGTTAAAACCTCTGGGGGATCACAGAAGTTTTGTATCAAGCTGATGTTTATGTTTTCCCTTCATCCAGATCTCTGTGAATTTATGTACAGTTCGGATGGCAGATGAACATCACGGTGGGCCTTAGGAATGTTTCAACGATGCAGGTCATTGTCACTACTGCTTCCTATGGTGTGATCCATTCGACCATTCGATCTGCTTTCTTTTTGGGTTCTCGTCGTATAATAATTTTTCAAAATGGATGGACGGATAGGATAAAATGTATATATCACAGTGGGCCTACAAAGCCCCTGACCGAACCTTCCGTCTCTAGCTAGTTCCTGATGGTACCCAACCCGCACCTGGCGTGGATCTCGTGGAAGCTCCACGCACCTGGTGCTCTCGGTTAACGGTAGCTATCTAAGCGGACGCGGCTTTCGCAGGAAGTTCCTGCGCAAGGATGCTGAGTGGGGCCCACCACCATGTTTGTTGGAAATATACTCCGTTCATCCGTTTGGCGAGTTTATTTTAGGATAAGTGACAAAAAATGAGGTGGATACAAAACTAAAGTGGGCCACACCAGAGGGAAAATTGGGGAAAGAAATACTTACCGTTGAAACCTTAATGGCCTGCACCTTGATGTTTATATGCCATCCAAAACGTTTATAATGTCATTACCACATGGATGAATATGCCATCCAAACCGTTTATAATGTCATTACCACATGGATGAAGTGAAAATACAAAAAATTTAGTCTGAAACAGAGCTTTTATGGTCATAAAAATGTTTCAACGGTTCTCACTGAATCCCCACTTTTTCCTCTCGTGTGGCCCACTTAAGTCTGGAATCCACCTCATTTTTTGTCGCTTTTCCTAAAATGAGTTAGCAAAACGGATGAACGGAGTATATTTCCCACAAACATTGGTGGTGGGCCCACCCAGCATCCTTGCGCGGGAACTTCCTGCGCAAGCTTTCTAGTTTGTACAGGTGGGTCCCACGTTTCAGTAATCCACGCAATTGGTTTGTTGGTCCCTGGAATAGATGGACCACGTCTTGAAAATAGACGGTTGATTAAAAAAACACGGCAGTGATCGACATTAAACTAACAAAGGCCGATTTATTTTGGACCATGGTCTATCAAAGGTGGTCCACACCATTTCAAAGTTCTGGATTACTGGTCCATGGGCCCCACCTGTACAACCATCTAGATATGTCATTGACTAGCTCCTCTTCCCACACCTACGGCATCGCTTACGTCATCTCATTTGCAGAGGGAAATTTAAGAAAAGGGTATTATCGTAATTTCAACTCCTTCCTAACGTCTTCTATTCCTTCTCCGCGACGGCGTTTGAGATTTAAATCAACGCACGGAAACGAAGATGACTTCTTGTTAGCGACTTCTTCGGCGATTTTCACATTTGCAGGTGGATATAATACGGTAAAGGAGTACAATTCTAATATGGTACACCCACCTCTCCCATTGCGCACGTGCCAAGGTGATATGCAATCAAGACCGTCAATATAGTTTAAATGCCATGGATAGCCTGTTCTTTAAGAAATTACATATCATATTGTTTTCTACCGTTGCTTTGAAGGAGACTGATTAGATGGCTAGGATCATCTATCTTATATTTATTTTTATATACTTGTCATCCATGATGAGGTAGAATTATATAGACGGTTCTCATTGATACATCCTTGTTATAAATGTACTGTGCTGCAGTAAGATGGCTGTACCATATTCATTTTTAACATGTTATATAGAGCTTTCAAGCAATATGTTATATAGTGCTTTCAAGCTATTTGGCAAGAGCCACGCAGTTCAATCTTTTAAAAAAAATAAAAAATTATATAGTGATAAAAGAATAAAAATTTATTTAAAAAAAAAAAAAAAAAAAATCAGTTTACACTGCCATTTGCATTTGCAAATGACAACTGTAGCCATTCTCTTTCTCATTTCATTGGCTAATGATAGCCGGTAGCCTACAATTATTTACACCACTTCATGTTTCACATGGTTTGTTGTGAGTGAATCGGCTCTATATTTACTATAATCAAAATCTTAGAATTGTATGGACTCACCATTTTCTATTATAGATGTACGGTAAATCGTTTGAGAAATCCTTACCAAGGCATTTACAAGTGTAGTAAATCCTCTCTCTTAATAAACCCTAGCCCTTCGAAAGAAAACACTATGTATTTAATAAAGTCCTAATAAAAAATCAAACTTAAATATCCTGTTTCGCGCAAAATTGTGAAACCCAATGGTTACACCATAGTTGATTGTGAACATCACAGCGGATCATGGTTGACTGTGAAATTCCACGGTCTAAAGTGAATATTACATTAAGTCATGGTCGACCATGCCTGATAACTATTCGTGATAGCAAGCTCATGTTTTAATTGGTTGCCTCGGGAATTATTCAATACTCTAGTAGGATGCCTGTAACACCTCGGGTTTTCAGAGGCCATGTAGGAACTCGGCTCCCGAATTCCTAGGTGCCATGGGTGCCCTAATGGGCTTCGAATTTTAATTACATTTAGATGATCTCATAAACAATTGAGAGTTTAGCAGGGCATGAAGCATAAGTAAGTCATAATCAAATGAGTTAAATTTTAATTTATGATGAAACTAAGACCCCATAAGTTGGACAATTAAACTTTATTTACTGGCATGCTATGTATGTAAGTTTCAAGCGTATGTATGTATAGTCCATTGCAATGTTAAGTATTTTTTTTTTCTTCTCTCTCTCCTCTTTTACAGGATCCTTCCAAACGGAATGAAGCCCTTTTTATAGGAACCTTCCAAATCCAATCAAGCAATCTTGTACGGCATGCTATTGAGCATTATCCCCTTTCATAACAGCATGAAACAACATTATGTCGTTGTCATGGTTTATGGTGTTGCAAGCTATTATCTTGGTCTGTTATGGGCGGAAGCAGATTGTGTGCCCCACCATGATGTATGTTGATGTATGTGTTATATTCATAACATCCATCCATTCTGTGAGGTCATTATAGGGCATGTGCCCATGATGCAAGGAAGGACACGAGGTTGATCACAGTCTTTCACAAGGGATAACTACTCTGAATCCACAGACCTCTTTGGACTCATTACAAAGTTTCCTCGAATTAAATAGAAATAATTTCAATTAAATTTAAAATTAAATATATTGATGATATTAAAAAAAAAATAGCATTCGTACTAGACTTCATGGTTTTTGGTCAAAAAATAGTAAGTGTCCAATTAGCTTAACCACATTATTCTCATAAATTTTCCAAGCCCTTTTCATGTTGGCATGACTTCCCCTCCAACCAAGAAAAGTTATACACCAATTAAAACTTACCATTTATAGTAAAAATGAAATTAAAAAAGATATTTTACAGCTATCTGATAGAATCTCGCAAATTCGGCATGAGCAACCCAGCATAATAGGGTTGGTTGGATAAAGTACCTTCTTCTACCCCAAAATCATATACTGTATGTTGAAAATTTTATTTTAATTTGCGAGATACGACTATTTTAAGGTTATGACGATCCTAATCATTTTTGCCTCTGATCAGGCCTCCTCTGATCCATCTTTGTCACAAAAGTGTCCAAGACCTGCTCTACATTAGCCCGAAAATGAGGTAGATCCAAAGTTTAAGTGGACCACACTACATAAAGCAGTTTTGGCAATAACTTCCATCGTTAAAACCTTCCTATGGCCCACTATGATGTTCATTTTCCATCCAACTTGTTCATAAGGTCACACAGACCTGGATGAAGGGAAAACACAAATATCAGCTTGATGTGGCCCCCAAAAAGTTTTTTATGGTAGACATTCAATCCCACTGCTTTCAGTGGTGTGGTCCAAATATAAAAATATCCAAACACAAATTCAAAATCATTTAAATAGGGAACTAGTCCCACACATACATGACCCAAAGTGACTAGAGCCCTGGCCCATACCCTGCGGTAGCCCGAACTCAGACTAGAAGGATCCGCCTAAAGTTTGGAAGCAGGGAAGCTCCTCTTCCCTATCCATGCTCACCTCGCTCGGTTCGTCAAGCACCGCCTCACCTGAATCTAGTGACGTGTCTGGTTGGTGTTTTAAAACACCGTCCCAGAGTGCGAGTGAGTAGCTAACTCAGTGATTACTATTAGCCTTAAGTTACAACAAGCATAAATTATATGATGAATTTAATAAAATGTATACATTCACAGATCCCTAACTAATCTTGTTAATGTATATGCATGTATTATGATATGATGCATGACCTCGCAACAACACTCTCTCGAGCGACTTCATCTCACGGTCGCACATGACCAACACTCCCTCATTATGACCTCAACTGCCGAGTTACCAAATACTAGCTAATGCGATGCATGAATAATGTTAGCCGAGTATTTAATTAATTCCGTTCATCCAGCAGATTGGGGAAACTGGTACACCTCACGTATCATTGCCATCAACTGGTTGTGAGGCCAAGGCCCCTCAACGTGTGAGGCCTAGACCCCGCGATCCTTGATCCCATCGGGTTCCCCATCCCTGATTCAAGCACATGCGGAGTGTTGAGAAGAGAGATTGCTCACGGCCACTACAGGGAGGCTCGTCACCCTAGCGTAGGCCGACAGCTAGGATACAGTGTCTCATTCCACCATGTCTAGCTCTCGAGTCAGTGGATCGGCTTCAAATGGTTATTAATGGGCTTCAGTGGTTGAAGGGTGTTCCAGGTTTCATATATGCGTGAGCAAACATGGTTAACAAACATGGTTGGTCAGTAGGTAGACTAGACCGTGTGAGTTTACGCGAGTACGTGACGGACAACATCGGATACAAGTGACCCATGTAGTCCAACTACTGTCGCCCGTTTGCATCCGCCCAAATCCGTTGGTCTAGCCTCATGATAGTCCTACCGATGGGACCACCTTCTCTGGCCTCAGTTTCTTGAGAAACCTAGGGATTTAATGGTATTCAATAGCACTTCAACAAATTAGAGTTTATCATCTAGCACAAGTGATGTCAAGTAGTCATACATTAAACATATAAATTCAAGTTTCTCTATAAATGCGACTACTAACATTATTACGAAATAAATGTGCAAGTGTGTTGTGCGAGTTAGTAAGGAAGCCAAGAATTTCATGTATCTCATAGTGCAAAATATACAAGGGTTAATGCATCATACATGTTATAAGGAAACATTATACAAAAATCAAGCAAGGAATGAACAAACAATTATCAAATTCATACCCAATCATGTTGAGAACAACAAACATTCCATAATCATTCCATGTTGATTGAGAGAATCTAAAATGTAAGGTCTTACCTAAATTTTCTCTAAATTATCTAAATACATCACCCAATCAAACATAATCATTAGATTTATACTAAGATTGATGTTATGCCACCTAAGAATAATAGTCCTCACCTTTAAGAAGGAATCTCCGATTTTGAACTCCTAAGGTTAGGTTTTTAGAGAAAATTGTTGAATGACCTAAACAAACATACAAGCCTATGAGATTTGGGATAAACAACTATTGAAACCCTAAATTATATTTGAGATTCAACACTTACCTCCAACCATTGTCGGGAAAGCCCCAACGACGACTCCGGCTACGGCGAGGTGGCTAAAGAGGGTATGAGAGGGTGGAAGTGCACCAACACCCATACCCTAATGTCTCTCTTTTCTCCTTTTTCTTCTTTTTTTTCTCCCTTTTCCCCTTTTTTTCTCTTGCTTTAGGACATGAAATTCGTATGGGAGGAGGGGGTGCCCAAATAAGGCCTTTATATAGTGTCAGATTTGATGTAAATGGCCCTAAGGGTTGGGTTTTTACTATAGTGCCTTATAGGAGGGTTTTTTAGCCTCTAAGGCCCACTATGGGGTGTACATATTAATATACACCATAGGATAGTTAGTCCTAATGATGATCTACATATAGACATGTTCGGCCGGCCATTTGGATGCGTCGAACGACAGATATGGTTAGAAGTCTGTTCAACGGTTACCGATGGTCGATCGGGGTCACGGCTATATGGATATGAGCAGTGAAATATCCTTACTCCACGTGTGAAGTTTGGTCGTAAACAGACAGTCCGAAATCCTCAACTTTGCATAAGAGTGGACGACCCAATTCACTTAAGTTTCAGCCTCTTCTTTTAAGGTATTTACACTTCTCATGCACTCGTCATTTGGCTCAAGTTGAGCGGTTCTGGATAGTACCCAGGTCTGACTCCCGCGATGGACATCAAGCTTAGTAAGACGGACATTATTCTATAGTTTTAGAACTAGTGGCCCAACAACGAGCAATCTAGAGCTTGTTCGGAAAATCGGGACATTTTAGGAATGAATTGGGTATTGAGATTTCTCGTGGGCAATGATTAGGGTTTAGATTAACTATGTTCATAGTGTGACCTATTTATAAGTAGTGAAAGTGGAGATTTGGTCATGTTGACTCTAAACCGTCGGTTTTAGGCTAAAAGAGTAACATGGTTGATTTGGTCTATTAGTCAAGATCCGGGCCTTATCTAACTCGGCTTCGATTAGATCTTTAATTTAGTTATGATTGTCTTGATTAGTTAGCGATGGATTGGTTAGATTTGGGCCCTACGTGAGTAAATCATGGAGCTAAACTTGATGTTCAAGTGATTGGGCAGATTCGTTGGCTTCCTACAGTTAATTAATCGGACTTGTGGGGTTCTTTACTATTATCACCCATGTATAAACTAACATTGAGTGTCAATGGTCAGTAAGTGATAATATAAGTTAATTACATTTTAAAAAAATATTAAGAATTTTTTAGAAATTCAAAATAGTGAAAATCCAGAATGTTACAATGTCATGCTCAATACACAGCATGTCACAAACTAATCAAATTAAACCAATCAAACCATGAATTCACTTCGAGTGATTCATAACTCAAACTCAAATTGGTTGAACAATTCCAACCTAGACATTTGTTTGTTGAAATCGGACCAGTGGATAATTTAACCATATTGTCATTATGCACCAATCCAATGGTCAGATAATCAAATGAGTTAAATTTTAATTTATGATGAAACTAAGACCCGTTTAAATGCGCAGTTTGGAGTTCCTGGAACATAAGCACAAATGCACCTGCCGACTGAAATGAAAGAGAACTAGCATACATATATATATATACACACACATATACATGAGCAAGAAAAATATAAAGGGTCACACATGGTGTCACCTAACAAAATCACAAAAGAATAATATGTTAAAAAGGAATAAAGTGAGCCCTCTGCGCAGCGATCCAAACCCATCTACTGATTCGACGGGGTCCTGCTCATTAATCGGAAGTAAGGATCACTCGCCCTCCTCCTCGAGGTTCGCACACCGGGCTCCACCAAATCTGTACAACATGCTAGAATCTGGTTGGTGTTTTAAAACACCGTCCCAGAGTAGGAGTGAGTGATCAACTCAGTGGGTGCTATTAGTCTTAAGTCGTAACAAGCATCAATTATAATAAGAATTTAATGAAAAACAATCAATCATAAACATCTATTTAGTCTTGTTAATGTGCATGGATGCAAGATGATATGATGTATGCCCTCACCACAACGCTCCCTCGTACGACAACATCTAACGATCGCCAATGCCAACACTCCCTCAGTGCGACCTCGACTGCCGAGTCGCCAACCTAGCTAATGCTATGTAATGATGATGTTAACCGGGTTCTTAGTTAAGTCCATTCATCCCATAATTGGGGAATCGATACACCCCACGTATCAAATGTCCCGAACTAGTTGCGAGGCCAAGACCCCCAATGTGTGAGGCCAAGACCCCGCGATCCTTGACCCGTCGGTTTCCCCATCCCGACTTCAAGCACATGGGGGTGCTAAATGTGGGGTCGCTCGCGTCACTACGGGAGGCGCGTCACCCCAGGACGGCTCGGACATAATGTTCCATTCCACCATGCCCGGCTCATCAATATTCCATTCAGTATCGATGGGCTACAACGGTGGTGGAATGTTTCAGTTTCCATACATATGTGAGCAAACAAGGTTAACAAACTAGGTGGGTCAGCTAGTGGACTAAACCGCACGAGCCCAGGCAAGTATGTGGCGGAATGACATCGGGTACAAGCGACCCATGTAGCCTAACTACTGGCGCCCACACGTACTTATCCAAACCCATGGGTTTAGCCTCAAGGTGGTCCTACCAACGGAACCACCTTCGCTCTCCTCATGTTCCTGACCAACCCAAGGGTAGGAATAGTGACTCATAGCATGCCAACTACCAATGTAACATCAAACATATTCAACACCATGTTCTCATGTTACTCAACATACAATTCAAATTTCTCTAGCAAGTAAACTATTAATATCATGAATAAAGTGTATGTGTGTGGTGTGGGTTGGTGAGGAAGTTAAGCACTTCCTACACCTCAAGGGATCAATTACACAAGAACAATAAATCAACACACTAAGAAGCAACACATATGAGAGAAAAGAAAATCAAACAAACGTGAGCATGTAATCATCCATACACTAGATCATGAGAGGCAAGATTTAACATCAAGGAGAACTAAACATGTCATTCCATACAATCCAACAACATACCATTCCTAGGTTCCTCTAGATTCTTCCATACAACATACCAAGCAAACAAAATCATTAAACTCCAACTATAATTGGTGCTAGGCCACCTAAGGATAATAGTCCGCACCTATGGATCGTTGAGATCTTGGAAACGACTTAGGAATGAGGGCTTTTGGGGTCGGACGGCCGGATTCCCTAAAACAACCATTTGCATGTTAGAAATTCATGAAATCCCTTCTCATCACAAGGGTTTTAAGGAAAAAGGGGTGATGGGTCTTACCTAGACGATCAACGGGATGAATGGGCGGTCGTAGAGGAGGGATTCTTCTTGGAGAAGAGGTAGGGAGTTGTGGGGTTTGATTCTTTAGGCCCCACCTCGATCTAGGGTCCACCTTCACTCCCTTCTTCACTCTCCCTCTCTCTTTCTCCTCCTTTCTCCTCTTTCTCTTCTCCCTTTTCTCTCTTCTCTCCTTCCTTCTCTAGGGCAAATTCGTATAGGGAGAGGGGGTGCCCCAAATGAGGCCTTTATATAGTCTCAGGTTTGGTATAAATGGCCCTAAGGGATGGGTTTTCACTATACTAGACCTATGAGAAGGTCTTTTCAGCCTCTAGGGCCCACAATGAGGTGTACAAGTCAATATACACCGCAGGATAGCTAGCCCTAATGATGATCTATGCATAGATATGATCGGCCCGCCATTTGGATGCGCCGATCGACAGATATGATAAGAAGTCTGTTCAACGGTCACCGATGGTCGATCGGGGCCGCGGCTATACGGATATGAGCAGGAAAATATCCTTACTCCACGGGTAAAGTTTGGTCGCAAACCGACGGTCCGAAATCCTCAACTTTGCATAAGAGTGAACGACTCAATTCACTTAAGTTCCAACTCCTTCCTTTAGGGTATTTGCACTTCTCATGCACCCGTCCTTTAGCTCAAGTTGATCGGTTCTGGGCAGTACCCAGGTCCGATTCCCGCGATGGACGTCAAGCCCAATGAGACGGACATTATTCTATAGTTTTGGAACTAGTGGTCCACCAACGAGCGGTCTAGAGCTTGTTTGGATAATCGGGGCAATTCTGGCGGCCCTTTGACCATAAAATTTATAGGATAGGTGTTCCTTGGCCCGATGAAGGGCTATGTAAAATTTGGGAATGATCAGATATGGGGTTTGGTCGCACGGGTCTGATTCGCGATCAACGGTCACCGTACTATAATCGGGTCCCAGATTTTGTGGACGGGCGTAGGAAAATACATTAAGCCTTCACCGTAAATTTTAAAGAAATCCGATGGTTGAAATGTCTTACATTTCAGTTTCATTTACAAGTGCTAGATTCCGATTCTGGCATTGGTGGGGCGCAATTGGCAAGTGCCAGATTCCACTTCTGGGTGTCCACTAGGTCCGTGGTCCGCGATGACCCACAAGCTCAGTGAGATCTATGCTTATCTAAATTTTTATAATTTTCTGACCTTCCCGTGTGCAGTATAACCCGCACGGACTGTTGCTAAGTGTAAACGACCATCTGGCTTGACGGGTTCTATCAAGGCTCGTCTGGTCTATTCAATTGAGTTAATCTTGGTCTAATCTATTTGTGATACCTCACTATGAGTGACTTAAATGAATGGTCCTACAGCAAATCCTACGAGGACGCCTCAGTACACTGTTCTGGTTGGACGGGACGTTACATGATTAACCGGACTTATGCGGTTCTTCACTGGTACACCCTGTGTAAACTGACATTTAGTGCCAATATTACAGAAGGGGTGGGTGGGCTGTATGGGGTGGGACCTCTTTACAAAATCCACTCCAACCATCAACTGTGTGACCCAATTTTAAGCGTACGGCTCAAAACTCAGCCCTATATGTGATTCAGGTGGACCATATTATTGAAAAGAGTGTTTAGGGCAATGCCTACCTCTAAACTGTTTCCTTCAGTGTGGTCCACTTGAATTACGATTTCTTTTGATTTTTAGGCCCATGGCCTAAATTACTTTGTGACATTTATTGGTTTAAGTGGATTTCACATGATCATCACCACATGCCTTATAAAAAATTAATGGTGGACATCTCTCCCAACACATCTGATGGTCTTGAGTAGATTTCGCGTACACATCACAGGTGGGGTAGATGGGCATCTCATAATTTTTTTTTTCTTTTTAACTTTTTTCCTAATAACGGCGAAATACCGGAGGCAGACCCAGATGAAGCAAAAAAAAAATAAAAAAGAAGAAGTTAAGCTTGATCCAAAACTTTTATAGCCCCCAAAAAGTTTTTCACAGTCGACATTCATTCAACTCTATTTTGTATGATGTAGTCCACTCGAGATTTAGATATACCTTATTTTTTTATCTTATATCATAAAATGATCTAGAAAAATATATGGACAACGTGGAAGAAACACATACATCATGGTGAGGCCCACCTAGCACTGACCATCAGCCATTGGCTGGGGGCGGGGTAGCCAATCCGTTTCAAGCCACTCCCCCTGCCACCAGCCACCGTTGGTGCTCCGTGGGACCCACCATGGTGTATATGTTTCATCCACGTTGTTCATCCATTTTTAAAGGTCATTTTAGAGCTTCATCCCAAGAATTAGAGGGATATAAATCTAATGTAAACCACACCACATGAAAACAACAGTGATTGGATATCCACCACTAAAATCCTCCTAAGGCCCACTATGCTGTTTATTTGACATCCAATCGGTTGATTAGGTGAAATAAACCCGTATTAAAGAAAAAAACAAAGATAATCTTGACCTAAAAATTTTTTAGCCCCCAAAAAGTTTTTATTGGTCAACTTGAGATTCAGTTATACTTCTGTTTTTTTTTTCTTTTTTTTTTATATCATATCATAAAATGATCTAAAAGATAGATGGATGGCATGGATGAAACACATACATGATGGTGGGCCCATAGATCACCGACCATCAGCCATTGGCTGGTGGCAAGCGGAGTAGCCGATCCGTTTCCACTCACAAATGCCACGTGGCATCAGATTCAACACTGTTTAAGGAACGGTATAGCCACCCACAGGATTCCTGCGCCCATCTTTAGACCACATAACGTGGCGTCACATTTCCTACGCAGACTCCATTTTTTGAAATCGGCACGTGGCGGATTGACAACGCTTCTTAGCTGTTGGCGTGTGCCATGTTTGAAAGTCACCGTATATGAAGTCTGCTACCTTTTTCTCTAAAGACGATGACTCGCAAATTTCCCACCACAACTGCTGTACGGAGCCCGTGCAACAGAAAAGCTCTGTGGGACCCACCGTGATCTATGTGTAAAATACAATCCGTCCATCATTTCCCAGATCGGATTACAACACGAGAAAAAACAAGTCCGTTCAAAATTCAAATGGGCCACACCACGGAGTCGGACGGCGTGTAATCATTAATGGTGGGTCCTAGGAGGGTTCAACGGTAGGCGCGTTCCGATCTCCGCCTTTCCATTTGTTATGGTCACTTGTTTTGGCGGGAAAAGAGTGGATATGACGCAAATATCATGGTGGGTCCCACAGATCTTTTGTTGCATGGGCACGAAATTCATATCCATATGCATGCAGCATGCATGTACAGGAATCCGAACGATCGGAATCTATGCATCCCATCCACGTACCATGGACTTATGGGCTTTTACAGCTCAATTGGTACATTTTCATATGTATCAATTTGGATGGCTAGCATCATTTAATCTCTTATGTAAATGTTCTATCAAAAGTGGGCCCCATGATGTGGACAGTCTGGATTGACATTCATACATGCCCGATGTAACATGGGACCCATCACCACCATTTAAACAGATCGTATTGAACTATCACATTAATGTATTGATGACACAGAAAACGGAGCACGTCTCATTTGATGGGATTTGGTATATCTGGAAATTATTTTAGATTAAGATTAAAGAAAATCGATCACATACAGATAAGGTACCACAACTTGTGTGTACCTTATCATCATTAGGGAAAATCATATCCGTTGAGTAGAGAATCTGTACCATTGAAAGTATGGCTCCCACTTGTAATATTATCTGAGAAGAAAATCATGTATTTTCTCTCAAACATTGGGCCATACTATTGATATGAACATATAACCGATAGTAAAACTAAACATAAAAGTGTGACCCACCTAGTATGTATATTAGATTGATTTACGAAATTATATATAATAATTGTAAGACCTACCAATTTCATGGTCTGGATTTTCGACATATATGTGAGGCTAGCGGAAAAAATGGTACCGTTTCGTGTATGTGATCTGTTCTCTGTATTAAGTGAGGTTTGCTAAGTTCACGCGGCCACGCATGTGTAGACGTCATTGCCACACAAGTGTCAGCATGTCATATAGGTGCTAGATCTAATCCATCCATTAAGAGAAGCTGCCACCGTAGATTGTGTGGCCCACGAATCAGCTCCTTCTACTGGCCAGGTGGGTCAGATGTTATAAAGCAAATGTAATGGTTGTGAAAAACTCTGTCGGAGTTTTCTAACCTTTCAACCTGTTTTAAAAAAATCATCGACCACTTGAGGAAGTGGGCCACACTTATTTTCAGTAAAAGACGTCTAAATAGTAAGACATAGCTGATGGACGGCTTGGATATTGCACGTTTGACAGCACCGGTGCCGTGTAGATGGAATGCCTTGTAGACGCTCGTGAGGTTATCAAGGCTAATATTATATTGCGCATGAGAAAAGCATGATGTATTATTGTAATCTACAATTCAAAAGGTTACAAAAAGTACAGAAGATTCGATGGAATCGCCGGGAAGTGTAATCGTATCTGGGCCCGCAGTCAATAGGTAAAGTTGGAACCGGAATCCTCCACAGCCCGTCTTTGCTTAAAACAGCCTGCCTCTGTGGGCCCCACCAATATTATATGTAAAATCTACCCGTCCATCAGTTACTATCCTTGATTCTAGAATCTGGGGAAAAATTTCAGGAAGATTGATACTTCAGGTGGACCACACCATAGGGAACAAAGGATATGGGATGTCAACCATAGGTTTTTTGCGGCCACCATGGTGTGTTTATTCTTCATCGGATCCATTAATCAGGTGTAAATCACTAGGATGAAGTGAAAAAACACAAAAATTGGCCCGATCCAAAACTCAGATGAGCCACATTATATGAACTAAAAGGTTTTAACAGTAATTTTACATTTATTACCATTGGTGTGGCCATGATAACTTTTCCATCGGGCTTATCTTGTGCAATGTACGGTTCAAATAACGGTTATCATCTGATGGACGGATTAAATTTTCTAATAGAACATGGTGGGCTCCACAGCGCTTTGGTGTTTTATGCCGGGGTGTTGTACACGACTCCGACACGTAAAGGTGAGTCAGCGGTTAATATCGACCGTCGATGATGACTGACAATCACGCGAATCAGGTTTTTATATTATATCTTCAAAATTCTTTTCGTGCGCTGGAAGCAAAAGATGCTAGAAAGATTAAGAAGAATCAACTATTCTAGATAGCACGTGCTGCTGCACGTGGGGAAGTAAGGGAAATGATACACCACACGTTCCACACCTGATATTGGATATGGTGAATCTTACTGCCATCCAATTTGATGGGCCCCACTCCGATATAACACTTGTTGCAGAGAGACCGTACGACAAAAAGATCCGTGGGGCCCACCGTGATGCATGTGTAACTGTAGGGGTGTACACGAGTCCATCCGAGCCTAGCTCTACCCAGCTCGGTTCAACTCGACTCGGCCAGCTAGAGTCCTCAGCTCCGCTCGTCTTGGATCAGCCGTCGAGCTTGGATCAACAACTCGACTTGGCTCAGCTTAGCTCGGTCGACGGCTTAGTCCAATTTGAGTTGAGTTCGAGTCGGGTGTCTATGTAATGTGAGTGTGACTCTGTCTGACTCAGTCCGGGTGTCCGAGTGGGCCACAGCCACCAAGCTAGTGGTCAAGTCACGGGTGGTGTTCGACCGTCTGACTATACCAGAGCCACCAGTGGTCGGGGTCTGAGACATCTGATGGTCCGATTGGACCATAGCCACCCGGCCAGTGGTCGGGTAGGATCCGCTAATCGGACGGATACTATTCGCTGGAAAGGCATTGGAAAAATGGAGAGAGAGGAGAAGAGACTCACTTTTCAGTTGTCGATCGTCCGGACAAACGCTGGAAAATGGATAGAGAGGAAAGGAAGGAGAGTAATCACCTGTTGGGCCTTGGAGAATGGCGAGAAGTAGATGATACTGGTGAACGGCCGAGAAGATTTGAGCGTTGGGGTTAGATTCGGGCGAACGAGCGAGACGATTTGGACATAGGAGTTAGGGCTGGGGGAACGGGCGAGATGATTTGGGCGCTAGGGGGTTAAGAGCTTTAAAAAAAAAAAAAAAAAAAAAAAACCTATATATACTATATTCAAAAATCGAATCGAGTTGATCCGAGTTAAGTTCGTGCTCAATACCGAGTCGAGTCGAGCTAGGTCTAGCTTGGACTCGACTTAAAATGGTTCGAGCTCATTAAAATTAGCTTGACTTGGCTCGAACACAGTTTCGAGACTCATGTACACCTCTATGTGTGAGATTTACAGATTGGCTACACCACAAGAAATAGTGGGGGCGAAAACGTCCAATATTTAAACCTTTTTGGGCCTATTAAAACTTTAATTAGGCTCATACTATTGTTTTCCGTTCATCTTGATACGACTCACATACCGAATGACTTGGATGGAATGTTGAGATAGGGTGGGCCACGGGAAGGTTTCAACTGAGGGCATGTTACGCCCCAGACTCGGAAACTAAGCTCACAAAATTTTCGATCTCCGAATCCGGCGCCGACAGCCTCCGTAGTATCCCATTTTCGGCTCCCAGCACCCACACACCAGGTTCTAATCCTGAGATTCTACAAGGAGAATTTCTAACATAATTTTGACTCGTAATGAGCATAACCATAAGCATAACCCACGAACAATAATCACAAGAATACTATCACAAAATTCACTATGATCAAAAACTTTAAGTACAATGCGTATGAAGGGAAATACAAGATAATGATGACGGAAACTCCTGAAGCTCGAATGTACGCTCCCTCTGCGACTATGCTACGGTTGGATCCTGGCATCACCTGCATGCATCAATCGTGCATAAGCTTATAGAAAGCTTAGAGTGTGGTGTAAGTGTGTGCGCAATATGAGCGTACTCGGAATGCAATGTCAGGGTAATGCGGAATCATGCTGACGAGTACGTAAATGCAATCAGCCGTACCAAGGCTATGGGTGCAAGACATGAATGTTGTCGGCCATAGCATGGTTATGCGATACGAAATGCAACTCATGTATGTCAATCCTCATCCACATATCAATGCAGCTCCTCACTAGAGCATCAAATATCAGTACGGTTCTCATTCTGGATAATCACCGGGATTTAGTACCCTCCAAATGGCACTACCCCTTTCCTAGGTGCGCAGTCCAAGTGAGCGTAAGAAACCTCACTATTCGCCTGACCAATAGTTTACCAATATATATCGGGCACATCGATAGCGGACACATTCACGAGCTGGTCAAACTCAGCCTAGTAATGCCCCCTACCCTCGGACGAGTAAGGTCACACCCCTTTCCAACCTACTACGACACAGTGTGAGATGCGACCTCCTAGTATTCGGCCCTCGTGCGCTCATGTATCCACTCGGTTTCGACGTTGGAGTCATCCCTTAGTACCATCGGGTTTAGAGATTTTCACCTAGGGACATCTATAGCGCCCCGATGCTTAGTAACAATATTTTCAGTGTCTGATCCTGTTATCCACAATGTGCCTGTGGAGGCCACAACCCTGATGTCGTTAAGGCGTACAGTAATCATGTCATACAAATGCAAAGTGCATGAATCACACTACCAGTCATGCAGCGCTCATATAGGGTAACTCCGCCTATCAGGGACCCCATAAACAATCTGCCCGAAGGCATATACGGTGATCTGTCACTCCTCATATTAAGCATACATATGATGCGTATGAGCATGAATCATGGAACTATACTAAACATGTTATATGGTGATGGACTCTGTTCATAACGAAGATGGGCCTAGACGGCCTACATACTACAAGTATAGGCCCTAGGGAGAGTCATAATACAGACATTTAACTAACATTATCCTAACAATGTGGACGTCAAACCATCATTGCTTCCAGAGCACTTTCCGTTATAAACATCATTATAAACATCATTATATACACCACGGTGAAATCACATATTGCAATGGACCTAAATACATCCCATTAGGCCTTAAATACATCACATGGGCCACATCACATGGGCCTTATATTCATCAAGTGGGCCGCATCAATAGGCCTTATGTACATTGCAATGGGTCATAACCTATGGGCCTTGAATCCATCACAAGGGGCCCTCATATGGCAAGTGGGCCACATCACATGGGCCATATATACATCAAATGGGCTACACCAATGGGCCTCATGTATATCAAATGGGTCACACCCAAATATAAGTGGTGATAATAATTTCCACCATTAAAATTCTAAAGGCTCACTATAACATTTATTTCCCATCTAATCTGATCATAAGGTCACACAGACCTGAATTAAGAAGAAAAACAAATTTCCTACTAATCCAAAACTTCTGCATTCCCAAAGGATTTCAATGGTAGACGTTCAATCCTCACAGTGCAGTGTGGTCCACTTGATAAATAGATCTGTCTTATTTTTAGTCTCAAGCCTTAAAATTATCCTTCAAAATGGTTGGACGGTTTAGATGCAACACATGCATCATGGTGGGTCCCATAGGGATGGACGACATAGATGAAACAGATGGAACCCATAGAACTTAGTGACGCCACTATAGCAGCTATGTAGCTGGAGTGAGGTACACCAATCGTCCCACTTCCCCATGCGTGGGGAGGTGTGATTTGAACACAACATCAATGGGTCCTATGTGGGGCCCACCATAACATTTATCTTACATCCAATCTGTTAATAAGGTCGCAGGGACCTGAATGAAAAGGAAAAACAAATTCAAAACTTCTGTAACCACAAAGGGTTTCAATGGCAGACGCTTAATCCCACTATTCCCTGTGACGTGGGCCACTTGAGTTGTGTGTACGGTCAATTAAAGGGGGGGGGGGCGTTTTAAAAGAGGCCCACCAAATGCACGGTGTTGATGTCCACACACATCACGGTGGGGCCCACGGCTGGGAACGTGGGTCCCTGCCTCTTCCGCCCACGCAGCAGCAGCTAAAATGTTGTTGTTTTTTTTTTTTGAAAAACTATTTTTTAAAAGTTTTTCCTAGGTGGGGCCCGCATCAGGGGAATCCACTCCACCCATTGCATTCTACGGCACACGACCGACCAAATGAGCCCAATATGCGATGTGTTTTGGTGTATGGAAACATCAAGGTGGGTCCTAATGAATGTAAATAGTAGAATTCACTGTTTTCTAAGCTATGGCCCGCCAGAAAATCGGATTGACTTCATTTTTCGACTCAACGCCTAAAATCATAGGCTAGTATCTGCACATTGTATTTTTCATTTATATCATCTACAAATACAACTAAGCTATATATATATATATATATATATATATATATATATATATATATATATATATATATATATATATATATATATATATATAGGGAAAAGGTACAATGCGCTCGACCTCACGGGTCCGTCCCATGAGGTCGAGCTGTATGGGCCCTACCGTGATGCGTTTTGAACATCTACCCCATCAGTCAAATGCACCATTCCATCGTGGGCCTAGGTCTCAAAAATCAAGTCAATCCATAACTTTTGTGGACCACACCACATCTAGAAGTGGGGAGGGGCTGTGCACTATTATAACATTCATAATCATTTTTTGGGCCCACCGAGATGTGGTTTGCAAATCCAACCCATCTATTATGTGTGTCCCAATTGGATGAGGGTTCAGACCAAGTTTCACCAGCATTCAAAACTCAAGTGGGCCCCACCAAGTGCTTTTATATGTTTTAACGGTGTCTTCACATGATTTTAGATAGTATGGCCCACCTGAGTTCCGTATACGGCTGATTTTTGGGATCATAATTTTGAGGGGACCCATCAAATGCACGGTGTTGATGGTCGACACACATCACAATGGGGCCCACATAGCTCGACATCACGGGAGCTTATCATGAGGTCGAGCGCATAGTACCTTTTCCCACACACACACACACACACACACACACACACATATATATATATATATATATATATATATATATATATATATATATATATATATTATATATCACTCACCTCATGCCCTGCCAACTCATGTAGCCATGTCCAGCGTACTGACTAGGTGGGCCACCAAATGGTTGAATGGTGTGGATAAGACATACATCAAGGTCGGGTATATCTGAGTGGACCACACGGCCACATCATCATACACAAAAACAAATGAAAAGAGAGGGAGAGAGAGAGAGAGAGAGAGGGAGAGAGAGAGAGAGGGACACGTGTGATGGAGGGCTCCGCCACTATGAGCCCTCCATTGCATTCAATCATACATCAAGTGGGTCTCTTTACAAGTGGGGCCACCAAATTAAAAATCAACGGTGGAGATTCCTTCTCCACCAAAATGGAATGTCTAGATGACCCTATTCATGCAAGGAAAATAAACATCATGATGGGGTCCATGGAAAATGGCCCCATCATGGAATGATCATGAGAATCAAGGTGGGTCATCGGCCACATCTAGGGTCCAAAGTGAGATCCATACCATCAATCGATAGGCCTCACTTGGCCCATCATTAAAAAAAATGAAATCTACGCCTATAGAAACACCCACCGTTCGATCTTCTTAGTCCGATAGAACGCCGATCTCCTTGCCTTCAATTTTGATGGAGGTAGATAATGAATGAATGGTTGAGATGGGAGATGAGAGGGTAGGAAGGTGGGCCACACTTGTTGTTTTGGAGAGCTTTAGAGAGGCTTGGACGTATGATATTTTGTTGTTTGAGAGTGTTTGAGAAATGAGGGAGAGAGAGAAGTGATGGGATGATAAGAGGTGGAGTGATGGATGAAGTGATGTAAGGGTTGACTTTGGGGTAACTTGTGTAAGAGAGAGGTAAGGATAGGGTATGGGTTGTTTGTACTTAACTTGAGGTGTGATGTGTACTTGATTGATGAGATTAATTGATTGATGGGATAGGTCATAGAGATTCTCTCAGAATTCGCATGCGCGGCGTTTTCCTTGAAATGAACGCTGGCCCATATCTTCTAGCCTGGGTCTCGGATCAGTGCATGAGTCACGGCGTTGGAACTGCGGCGACAGCACGGTCGCTAGGGCACAAGTTTTGGGTCGAGCTGACTTCGACATGCAGGACTCGACCTAGGATCGCACGCAAACGTCAGATACAGGTCGAGGGTTGCAGGAATTGGACCGGGAGGACCGCGGAAGCCTACGAAACGGTACGGACTGTGATACAGGTCTTATAAGGCATCTACACCGGCACTTGGGTTTTGGATGGCATTGATTTTTGGGCTTACTTACTAACATGAGCTGGCTTGGAGATGGACGGATTGGATGTCACATACAACACGGTGGGCTCCACAAAGCTTTATGTTGCAGGGGTTTCCTACAGCAGAAAAAACTTGTGCATTCGCAATGGAAGCGACTTACGTAATGGGTAGAGCTGGGCATGTCTGACTCGATCCGGTAGATCCGACCCGATCCGAACCGAACCGACAGCCTGGATTGGTGTGGATCAAGTTGGGCCATTCAGATCAGAATATTTTTCAGATTGAGTTCGGATCGTGGTCAATCCAGACCAATCCGATCCGAATGGATCTCGATCCAATCCGGTCCGACCCGATCTGGAGTGGATAAACCACATGCATTCACGGTGGACCCCAACAGAGTTTAATCAGTACGTAAAAGAGCCGAGTTACGGAAGCAGATTTGCTGGTGTACCACACACCAACTACCTTTTCTGGTGAAATTATGATTTCTAATTTTATAGCCATTTAATGTTACGGATTTTCTGCTGTCAGATGCGGACTCAGGATCATACAATTCCACCAGTGATGAGGAGTGCTTATTCCAGGCAACTTGGGACGTTCATCAGAGGCCCCTACCTCAGTGACCGCCCCATCCTAAAATTACAGTGGCAAGCTCACTAGCCGAGCAGCATGTGTGCCATGAATGTTGTCACTTTTTCTCCAACCGTCCATTTCTCTTCACGTGTTTAGCTCACCTGATAAATGAATTAAAATGTTTTTCACGCTAAGGAATGTTTACGTGGGTCTCACACTATGAATGTCTCGGATTACGTCCACATATTGGCATGTGTAGCGCATGTAGGTGGGGCGCTTGAACATGAGAATATCTCCTCCTCGCCTATAAAATCTCTTCGCAAATAAACCAAAATCTTCCAACCACTTGTCCTGGAGTGTATAGCTGCCATAGGTACGTGTCGTGCGAAGACGAGCATTAACGCTCCTCGAGCTCTGAGTTGTATGAACGGTTCAAAGGAGATCAAAGTTATATGGGCCCCACAGTAATGTATTTATTATATCTACATCGTTCATATATTTTTAGAGATCATTATAGAGCATTTCCAAAAAATGAATAATATCCAAAAATCATCTAGACCACACCACAAATAGTAGCAATGATAATGGTTTTCAATGTTAAACAATTCGTGTGGTCCACTTAATAGTTAGATCTGCCTTATTTTTTTGTCTCAAGCCTTAAGACGAGCTTACGAAATGGATGGACGGTTTGGATATAACACATACCCCATGATAAGACCCACAGAACTTGCTAACGTCAATACAGCAATAAAGCAATGCACAACTACACTTTCGTGCACAACACGTCACTACAGCTGTGTAGATACATGTCATGCAAAGGTGAACGGATACGCACCTCAAGCACCAAGTTGTACGAACGACTCAAATGAGATCAAAATTACATGGGCCCCACAATGATGTATTTATTATATCTATACTGCTTATCTATTTTTCGTGATCATTTTAGAGCATTTGAAAAAAAAAAATTGAATCATATTTAAAGCTCAAATGGATCACACTGAAAATAGCAGCGAAGATAATGATTTTCTCCGTTAAAAAATTCGATCTGAATCGTACCCAACACGATCCGACTCGCTTTCCCTAACTGAGTCGGACTCGGTTTGAGTCAGGCCAACTGTGCATCGGATTGATTCGAGTCAGATGTCCTAGACTCGGTTCCGGATCAGATCGAGTTTGGATCAGCCTATGTAGATTTCAGACTGAATCGAGTTGGACTCAATCCGATCCGACTCGGTCCGATGCCCAACTCTAGTACTGGGTCAATTCCGTGGGGCCCACCATGAATGTATGTCTTATCCACACAGTACATCCATTTGTACAATCCTTTTAGGGCATTATACCAAAATTTGAATCATATCCAAATATCAAGTGGGCCACACCACAGGAAACAGTGAGAATAATGATATCCACCGTTGAAACGTTACTACAGCCTACAGTGATGTTTTTTTTGTCATCCAACCTATGTATAAAATCACATGGACATGGATGAAGGGAAAATACAAATATCATTTTGATCTAAAACTTCTATGCCCCCAAGGAAGTTTTCAATGGTAGATGATCAATTACATTGTTTCCTATGGTGTGGTCCACTTGAGCTTTAGATATGCTTTGATTTTGAGCTCAAGTACTAAAGTTAGCTGATAAAATGGATGGATGGTGTGCGAGTCCCACAGAGTTTACTCAGTACGCATTTATCTCTGTTCATAATAGGTAGCGGATTAGGTGTGGCCCTGACCGTTGGGTCCATCTTTTTAGACATATAGTATATCCATGTCATCCATCCATTGTTTCATCTCATTTTAAGGCACTATCCCAAAAAGGAAGTAGGTCAAAATCTCAGGCGGGCCACACTACAAGAAACAGTTATGATTGAACACTCACCATTAAAAACTTCTCATGTCCATGGACATGTCCAAAGCTCAAGTGGATTACATTACAGGAGACAGTGGGAATAACTAGGGGTGCACACGGATCGGTTTGGTCCGGTTCCGGGGTTAAACCGGAACCAAACCGTTCTTAACAGTTCCATGATTTTGGGAACTGGAACCGGATCGTTAGTATCCTATAAACAAACCAGAACCGGACCGTGAAAAACGGTTCGGTTCCGGATCGGGTCCACGGTTCTGGCTTAAGATTTTAATTTTTTTTTTTTTTTTGTTAAATGCTTTGGCACTCCAAATCTTCTCCACGGCAGCTTTTAGGTCAAAACATAAGATGGAGAACCAAGGAAGATTTTCTTTTTCTTATCAACAATGAAATCTTTTTAAATGAAAAGGAGGAAATGGGAGAATAGGTGCTGGGCTATTTGGAAGCAGGAGCAGCATCTAGCAACAAGGAATTTGCAACTAAGATAAAGATGTGTTGCAACTCCAAATCCTATTCCTATCTACTCCGTAACAGCTTCTAGGTCAAAACATAAGATGGAGAACCAAGGGAGATTTTCTTTTTCTTGTCAATATTAAAATCTTTTTAAATCAAAAGGAGGAAAAGGGAGAATAGGAGGAAGAGGGTAGGGGTAGGGCGCTAAAGGCTGCTAATATATTTCGATGGTTCGGATTGACGGTTTGGATCAACAGTTCAGTTCGGTTCTACAGGGCCCTAAACCAGAACCGATCCGTAACCAACGGTTCTGGAAATTCTGGAACTGGAACCGGACCGTTAGCACCCTAGAACCGGACCAAACCGGACCGATCCAACGGTTCCGGTCCGGTTACACGGTTCCACTGGTTCAATGTGCACCCCTAGGAATAATATCCATTGTTGAAACTTTCCTTACATTGATGTTTATTTGTAATCCCACGTCTTCACAAGATCACACGTAAATGAATGAAGGTAATATATATATATATATATATATATAGTGTGCATTTGATGAGTCCCCTTTAAATTATGGGATATCCCAAAAATTAGCCATATACGGAACTCAGGTAGGCCATACCATCTAAAATCATGTGAAGACATGCTTAAAACATATAAAAGCTCTTGGTAGGGCCCACTTGAAATTCGGATGCATCTGAAACTTGGTCTTACCCCTCATCCAAGTGGGACACACATAATGGATGGGCTGGATTTGTGAACCACATCTCGATGGGCCCAACAAATGATGACGAATGTTTTAATGAAGGATAATTCCTCTCAACTTTTGTATGTGGTGGGGCCCACACAAGTCACGGATTGACTTGATTTTTAAGCCCTAGGCCCACCATGGAAATGTGCATCTGACTGATGGGGTAGATGTTTGACACGCATCATGGTGGGCCCACACAACTCGACCTCATGGGAAGTTCCCATGAATATATATATATATATATATATATATATATATATATATATATATATATATATATAAGCTTGATCCAAAACTTTTGTTATATATATATATATATATATAAAAGCTTAATTCAGCCATGTCATCATTACATGGCATTATCATTACAAATAGATAAATGCAATAACGATGATGTGGCCCAATTAAAATATAGAAAATAAAAAATTGGATAAATGCAGTGATGATGATATGGCACAATCAAAATGTAGAAAATAAAAAAAATCATATTCCACGGAACAGAGGATCTAGACTTATTTTTGAAAAGTCAAAATAAACTTTAGGCAGAGATGATGATATGGCACAATCCCAATGTAGAAAAAAAAAAAAAAAAAAAAAAAAAAAACCATATTTCACGGAACAGAGGATCTAGACTTATTTTGAAAAGTCAAAATAAACTTTAGGCAGAGATTCAGGTTATGGCTGGTACTGGTTTCTACCATTACATTACCTATGGTCCACCCATGATATGTCCCATCGGTCAATTGGTCTAGATCAATCAACATCATTACTTTATTTGGGGGTGGTGCAAGGATGGTAATATAAGGAGCTCCTTATCTGGAAACCTAAGTGGGCCACCTTGATGTTTATGAGAAATCTAGCATGTCCATCAGTTTTTTTAGCTCATTTTTGGAGCATTAGCAAAAAATAAGCATATCCAAGACTCAAGTGGACCAAACTAAAAGAAAAGGTGGGTGGTGAGGTTCCCACCATTGAAACCTCTGTGGGTGTCGACAGTGATGTTTACATGCTATTCATATTGTTCGTAACATCGTTACTGTTGGGATGAACTGAAAACACAAATATTAGCTTCATTAATAATGCCTGTGGCCCCATGAATATTTTAACTATGGATGTTCAATCATCATGTTTTTGGCCCCACTTTAATATTGGGCCTGGCTCATTTTCTGCGCCATGCCCTAAAATGATTTCACAAAATGGACAGATATGATGGATTTCTCACAAGTATTATGGTTGGCCTCACCAAGGTTTCCAGCACAGGAACTCTGACTTTTCACAGTAAATCTGCGTCCCTAATCTAACTTGGTATGAACTCGATCTGTCCCGGGACCTTCCATGCTTTCAATGATCTTCGATGGATGGGCCTCACTTATGCAACGTTACTTTTTCTAATATCTGATTTGTCAATTTGTACGGTTGATTTGGGTGCACGAAAGTGAGGACGTGGCATGTGTCATGGGTGGAGCTCTTTGCGAATGTGGTGTATCTTAAAACCAAGCTGCTCCACTCATCAGGTGTGGCCACTTTACGCCCCACACATGTTATTATTGATTTTCTTTATGGGTAATGCTCATATGGTCAATGCTTGGATGGTTATGATTGGCCAAATATCAGGTGGACCACTGGAAACAATAGTGACTGAATGCCCACCATTAAAATTTTCTTTGTAGCGAAGGAACTTTTGGATAAAGCTAATATTTGTGTTTTTTCTTCATCTAGATTTGTGTAAGTACTATAATTTGTTAATAATGTGTGTTAGGGTATCTTAAGTCAGTTGAGTTCCCATTGAAAAAAGAAGATAACTGAAAACTTGCAGCACTAAGACTTAAAGATATAATTAAATTGAGGTTTCTTGGTGATCCTAACCCTAGACTTATTTAAGTTCCAAAACAATCTACCAATAGATGATACAAATCAATAGGAAAATCTTGTTTTATCATCCCAAGCATTAAGAATTTGTTTGAATCATCACTTTAATGAGTATTCCAACTTATATTTGAAGATGTATATATTCTCTTGCATTCTCTAGAGGTTAGACATTAATCTTATAGGTAAATTATTTGTTTATCATCCTCTAGAATGCTCATATAGGTAAATTCCCAATTGGAACCAACTATCCCATTAGTTGTTAAAGATTCTACCATCTCCATCTCCTATTATCTTGACACTCTTAATAAGAATATCATCGCAGGGTAGCCTATCGAATGAGTTGAAGAAGGTTCACCTCAAAGAGCAAGGAAGTTAAGGAGAAGCTAATTCAAGTGTAAAGAAGCATCTCAAGAAAGACGCTATCAACGGGGCTCATCTGACTAGTAAGAGTTTATTTTGAGTCCATTGTACACTTAAGTTTTATGTAGATTTGAGTAGAATTTGTAATTGAAACTCAATTAAGTATTTGTGTGAGCAACCGATGAGTGTATTTATAAAAGTTATTGATGAGCCTATAGAAAACCCTTGTAAGTTTCTGTGTGAGTAACCGACCAATGTGTATGTAAAGGTTATTAGTGAGCCTATAGAAAACTTTTGCAAGTCTCTGTGTGAGCCTCCGGCGGAAATGTATATAGTGTTTATGTGAGTCTCTAGTGAAAGTGTACATAGATCCTTATGTAAGACCGCAAACGTTGGTGGTGAACTTACAGAAAACAATTATAATGGTTGATTGTGAACCTATAAAACACGATTGAGATAGTGAAATTTGAAAATCTCAAGTTTGAGTTTATTATCCAGGAGTGGAATAGAGATTTAGCCGAACCACTATACATCATATTTACAATTGTTAATATGTATGAAATTCTATTTATGCTCGTGATTTAATTTGTTTATTATATATGAATGCATAAATAAATTGTATGCTAAACACTTAGTTCAGTGTAACCTTGTAGTTTAAACTGATTTAAGTTAGTAAATAATTTTAAACAGTCTTATTCACCCCCTTCTCTAACTTAGTCATAATTTTAAGTTCCATAAACTTTCGCATAATTTTAATATGTATGTCATAATTAATAGGTTGGATGGTAAATAAACATTACAGTGAACCCGAAGAAGTTATAATGGTGGGCATTAGATCACCACTTTCCTATTGTGTGGTCCACCTAAGATTTGTATTTACCTCATTTTTGGGCTCATGCCTTAAAATGAGCTAGAAAAATGGATGCAGAGCATGGATATTACATATACATCTCATTGGGGCCATAGAGCTTTTACAGCACCGACCTAAAGTGGATTGCATCCTGCCCTGCCTATACAAAATTGGTCAAGGCAGGGGATCCGTGGGGCCTACCGTGATGTATGGGTTTTATCCACGTAGTTAATCCATTCTCCAGATAATTTTAAGATATGAGCCAAAATATGAGGCAAATCCAAGGCTAAAGTGGACCACACCGCCGTGATGGCACTCACTATTGAAACCATCCTAGCCCTGTCTTGATGTTTATTTGCCATCCAACATGTTCATAAAGTCACATAGACATGGATGGATAAAGGGAAAAACCAAAATTCAGACAGGAAAAGGCGGTGAGGATGACGCTCACGTCAAAACCTTCCTAGAGCTCACCTTGATATTAATTTAAAGTCACATAGACCTGGATGAAAGGCGAAGACAAATTTCAGCTTGATCCAAAACTTCTGTATTCCCGAGAAGTTTTTAATAGTGGGCATTCAATCCCCACCCATGTGGTCTACTTGAGCCTTGTATCTCCTCATTTTTAAGCTCCTAATCTAAAATGATCTGAAAATGAATGGCATCGGTAAAACCCTTACATCAAGGTGGGCCCCATGAACCCCTGTCTAGACCGATTCCGCCGCAATCCGTTTCCACACCCACATGGGTATTGGAAGGGTCACTACTGAAACCGAATCCATTCCGATTACGGTGACCGTTGATTGGATTTCAATCACGATCTTGGTGTGGACCTTATAGCATCAGGCAGGGTCTGGCTCAAACCCGGCCCACTGCCACACCTAAAATAGGGTTGGCAATGAGCTGGGTCTGGGCCCAACGTGCGCTTAAGACCCTAGCCCAGAGCACAGTCCATCCCCAGCATGGAAATTAGTTGGGCCCAAGCCCATCTCAAGACTCAAAATTTTAATAAATCCCTATTGTCCCACTTAAATATTTCTTAATCTAAATGGGCCACATTTACACAAAGAAATAGAGATTTAGGAGAGTAGAACGGACGTTGTACATTCAAGATGCATGGGTTTGCCTGATCAATGATTGGAATGGTATATTTGTAGAATGTAACACATAAACAGATGAAGTTGAGTCAGGCGAGCCGGGTCAGTCTAAAAGGACTGAGCCCAAGCTTGCTCCAAAAGTTGAGTGGTCTGATCATTTGAGGCCGAAGCTTGGTCCATGGGCCAAGATAAAAAGTCCAATCCTAGTCCACAACTTCGTTGGTCTCGGTGGGCCAGGTGGGCAACCTAGCCCATTTCCACCCTTAAACGAACAGCGATGGCGACCTACTCAATCAATCCAGTTTTCGCCATTGCAAAGTGTATTTGGATGGGTGGATGTTCAATTATTGGACAGTTAACGTAATTCGATCAGCACCAAATTTTGGGCTATTGGACCCACATGGGTGGCCCATCGTATCAACATTTCTAATCACCGTCAGTTTTTCTGACCATACCGGGTCTGCCGGAGATGTTCGATCATTTATAGGGCACTCCAGCCTGACCTGTCACGTGATGGGTGTGGACCTAAACAGGTAGGCCCACCTGGTCAGGTAGCGTATTAAGGTCGGACTCATTTGATAAATGGGCCTAGCTTGGGCCAGAACGTTGGTCCATTCAGGCCGGGTCAGCCCTAAGGCTGTCAATGGTGCCCTGATCGGCAGGTACCCCATGGGCCTTAACCCAGTTTTAATGGGCCTGGGTCCCATTTATTGGACCCGCTAAGAAATTGGGTTGGGTCAGGCCTACGAGGTCCGAACCAAGTCCAGTTAATTTAAATAATAAAATTATATATATTAATTATATATTAATTATTCTAGCAAAGGAAATGAGGTTTTTTAAATCACACACATGTCAAAGTGGCACATGAATATGCAATATGACGTGGGGACGAATATGATGAGGTCGATCACCATCTTCCTCAAGGATAACTACTCCGAATCCATGGAGCTTCTCTAGACTCCTCATAGAGACTTCTCGAATCGACGAGGAAAAGAAATAGAAATAATTTTAAGATATATGAAAAGAAACTTTTTAATTGATTGATGAATGAAATAAATGAGTTCACGACCCTTTAAATAGGGATACCAAGCAATGGGAGAAAAATCAAAAGCAAATTATCACTAAAACTCCCTAAAATTCGTAACTTACTATAAATAGTAAATTTACTTTTATAGTAAGTGTCCTATATGGCTTAACCACGTTATTCTCCTAATTATTCTAAGCACTTTTCATGTTGGACACAACTCCCAAAGCCCAACGGATGAAGAGTTATAATCAAACTAAAACTTACTATTTATAGTAAAAACGGAAATAAATATGGAAATTGATTGTCGATCTAAAGTAGCTCGTCCTACCCTAAAATCATATATCGTACGTCGAGTAACTCATTCCAGTTTGTAAAATATACCTATTTTAAGGTTCTGACGGTCTTGATGACTTCTGTCTCTGATCGGGCGTTATCTGATCCATCTAAGACATGAAAGTGTCTGCGACTCGCTCTACATCACAATCTAATCGATCCATTGGGTGGGCCTAACCATGTAAAGTCTCTTATTTATCCTAAGGCTTCCAAAAACAGATGGGTACATGAGGGATACCCGACCCGTTTGGATTGCAATATAGGTTTTTAAGAACTGGACTCGGGCCTTAAAGAACCCAGACCCAGCAAGACCTAAATGTAGTTTTCCCGGGCATGGTCATTATAGGACCCGACCCAAATCGGACCGTTGACCATCTTAGTCAGCCCAAGCCATAATAGTGCTCCTAGTGTGTAGGGAACATGAACTGTCCAATCAATCCATCTCCATTGTCCATCAATTCCATCACATGTTTCAAGGACTGCAAAAATATTACACATTTTGGACAATTCTAACCATCAAATCAATAGGCTACAAAATGGACAATCAAGATGTTTAATGAAGAACTGGGATCCAATCAAACTATTTAAACCAAGCTTTCGGTGGGCCTCATGAATTTCTTGTGGTTCCAAAGAATTAATTTTGTCCTTCGAATCTAAGCATCTCATTCAAAGTTTATAGATTTGAATTCATGAAATTTTTGTAAGAATTGAAGCAAAAAGATAGAAAAACACTTATTTAAATATAGGCTTAAGGTGTATTATGATGTCGCTATCTTTAAGGCGATATTCGGACTCTACTGGTAATTAAATCAGTTTACAAGAGGGTTACAACAAATCTGCCTCCAGGATACAATAAGCGTCTTCTGCATAACTAGAGAAATGTGGGTTTCGGCTAGCAAAATCGAAAAACTGCTTCCTAAACACACTTTTGTAACATACACCCCCGACTATCTCCTGAAAAACTATTTGCAGTTTACTGCTGAAAAAAATTTGTTTGTAGTTTAGCACTTGGAAAATTGCAACTTTTCAAAGACCACCTAAAGTGAAAATAG
Source organism: Magnolia sinica (assembly GCF_029962835.1). Lineage (NCBI taxonomy): Eukaryota > Viridiplantae > Streptophyta > Magnoliopsida > Magnoliales > Magnoliaceae > Magnolia > Magnolia sinica. The sequence continues at coordinate 71,308,834 of NC_080587.1, read as the reverse complement.
AAAAGAAGAGGAGAAAATTGTTAGAATTATTGTTTTTCAAATTGACTCAAAGATGAGTTTATATGGCCTCTCAAAGAATATAAAAAAGTCATTTTCATAAAAAGACATGTCATTGCATGTATATATAACTTTTCAAGGTCATGCCTTTTCATCAATAGCTTTCTTCCACCATTAATGGCATTTCTTCAAATTTAATTCGAAATTAAATTATAGTTAATTCACCAAAAGGTATCACCATTGACAAATGATTAGTCACCAATAATCACCAAAAGCCACAACCTTTCTCTTACATTTTCCTTTATAAATTTGAAAACAAAATCCAATATTTTTCTTTTTCTTATTTTAAAAACTCAACAATTTCTTTTTCTTATTTTGAAAAAACCCAACAACTTTTAGATGAGTAGGATCTAAAGATTGCGGTGTGAGTGTAAGAGTGTGTACAAATGAATAGTCACCGAGAATCACCAGAAGCCATAACCTTTCTCCTACATTTTCCTATATAAATTTGAAAAAAAAAATCCCATATTTTTCTTTTTCTTATTTTAAAAAACTCAACAATTTCTTTTTCTTATTTTGAAAAAACCCAACAACTTTTGGATGGGTAAGATCTAAAGATTGTGGTGTGAGTGTAAGAGTGTGTATAAAAAAAAAATTGATAACTATGATTTTTACACGGTTGCCCATGGACTTTGTGATGGAAGACTTAGTCCAAAGCAACTGGTCCTCGTCTAGGTCAAGTCTGATTCAGTTTAGGACCACGACTTAGTATTGAGAATAGGGGAAACCAAGGCTCCTACTGGTTAGATGCCTTCAGGCTTGGCTAAGTCTTGACTAAACTCATGACCCAATGAATCGATTCAAGTCACTATTCTTAAAACTATACCATGGCCTTAAGCATGACTCATGCTTTAATGCAGGGAAGGGCATGAAATAATGAGATGAAGATTACCTTCTTCCTTGTACAAACAAATCCTTGAATCCACAAGTTAGTTTTTAAGTCCACGAAATACAAAAAGGAAAACTTCAAAATTGTATCAAGAGATGACTTCCTAATTACATCACTTATAAAGAAAAAATCAAAACTAATTTATCTAAAAGTCATTGAAATAGAATTTTTTTTTTTCTTCTAAAGTTACCTGAAATAGCAAAACTCTTTTAATGCTTACTATACCAAAAATATAAATGTCCAAATAAGCCTTACTGGAGCATTCCTAGCATTATTACAAACAATTTTTTTAAAAATAAAAATCTTAAAACTACAAGAATAAATAGATATGATAAAAATAAAAATTTCTAAAATTAGTATATAAAAAAAAAAAAATCTAAAATCATAATTTTAGAATGAAAACGTGTGTTTTCTTGCAGAACGATCATCCTATACTTGGAAGCATTGTTATATAAAGATCGATGGCTTATGTGTTTTTTGGCGATGCTTAAATCAAAACCTACAGTTGATTTATGATCCACACTTCGAATGACAATTTCTTCGTATTCTAAATGAATTTCTTCAAACAGAACATGCTTAGAACTAGTTGCATCATGTCGTACGTAGGACTAGGCCCAAATCTAGCAGACTACTTCTGCTTTTATTTGGGCTTCTTTTAGTCAAATCATGCTAAGAATGCATCCGTGACCCTCTCTACATCATGCTTAGACCCGATACAGTTTGATAAAATGAGTCAGCGAGACAAGTCACCCCTGGCTCAGCTGAGCTGTGGCTTGACTCAAGACTAGACTACCAATTTGAATCCTGAGTCTTAAATCCATGGATCGAGAACTCACCTTATTTCCTCATGGATGTATTAGTCCTCTATTGTATAACATGCTTTCAGCACTATGTCGCACACTACGGTGCGTGCGGTTGTGCAATATATGGATTGCCTAGATGTATCTGTAAGAGTTCAAGTCGCCACTAGCTAATATAGGCCTAGAACATACAGTCGACTAGACTTGTAGATTCACCTTAGGTTGAGGAATTAGAGACTTTCCAACTAAAACGACTCGTGGATAAGGTTTCTGATCGGAAATTCCAAGGACCTCGGTGATAGAGAATGAAGGGGTTAAGCACCCTTCTCTGCCTACACTCACATGTGGCCTCTACTTTACAGAATTTTAGAATTTTTTAAGATTTTCATAGTTTTGGATGATCTTATAGTAATTGGCTTACCAGTTATTGAAAATGTTAGAAATTGATTACTAAATTGCTGCTCAACTACTCGACCCAAACTAACTACAAGGAGATCGGAATATCCCACTTCGATTGAATTCGAAGAGATAGTAATTGCAAAGGAGAAAATGACAAATTCAATTCACCTATAAGTAAAAATAACAATAGATTAAAAAAGAAAAAATATATATATATTTTGAACCAATGGCACTTGACTTCTGATACACTAGGGTTTGAGAGTTCAATAAATTATAAAGCATACAATCAAGAGTTACTTAAACTATAAGCAAGGAGTGAGTGAGAGGGAGGATACGTGAATGGAAATACAAACTCAAATGGACGGTCAGATGGTTGATCATGCATGTGGAGATGTGACATGAGAAAATGAGAGCTAGTACACTCCTCTTAAGAGCAGAAGATCATAGACATCAGATTTCAACCCTACTATGTTGATTTTGAACAGTCAAGATGGCTTGGGTGCTTATATAGACTTGAGTTGAAATGTCGCATTTCAATCCCCCACTATTTCTTATGATGAGGTCTATTTGAGCTTTGGATTTGCCTCATTTTTGGGCGAGACTCGCCCTAAAATAGATGAACAGTGTGGATACATAGCTTGGACACCAGCCAGCCAACACACAACCATGTGTATGAGTACAAATTGCATGATGGGCTTCTTGGACTTAAAAGGGCTGTCAACGGTTCAGGTTCCTTTCTCGGGATCTGAATGGGTTCAGATACAGCAATCCATAGATCAAGTGGTCGATTGAGTGAAGATAACCTATATTTTCAACACTAAGGTCTTGGTATCGATTCCCAAGTGGGGCGTGGCTAACACCCGTCTTTGAGCATTGCTTTCAAATGGGTCCAGCTGAAGCTGTTGAGATCTTTTGGTAGTGGGGATTTCGAAGACGCGTGCAAGTTTGGAAAGGTCTGGTGGGTGTCTTTTCATAGATAATGGCGTCATAGGGTGGGACCACGCACGATATAATTTCCGTACATGTATGGTGATCGAGGCCGTTAATCTATTCGGCCACCACTGATGGAATGGCCGTCATACTCCAATTCCCTTCCCCTTTTAGGATATCACCCATCCATCTAGACATTCAGTGCGCACTCATGTACGTATGTTGTGGTGCGCACCTAATCACAATGCAATAGCTTCTTCTTCTTCTTTTTCCCTGTGAGAAAATAGCCTTAGGATATATATATATATATATATATATATATATATATATATATATATATATATATATATATATAGCTAAAAATGGCCCAAAAATACCTTATCATCTTTACATTGGATGGTTACTCAGTCGTTCACCTGAGTGTACTAGTTATTCACCTTTGTGTGGGGCCCACCCAGTTGTGTATGTGCTATCCAACCTGCACATAAGTGATGCCCACCATGACGATGATTGGGTGTGCCTATTTAATCATTCGGTGGGCCACACCATTGTAGACAATGGTACCTAGGAACCTCTAAATTTATCTAGTAAATAATGTAATGGTTTGGATTAGATTGATCTCTAGGCCTCTACCATAGTCAAGCAACCCTGCTGGAAAGGCCAGCTATTTCACTTGATCTTCTTCTTTTTTTTTTTTTCTATTTCATAAATTTAATTTAATTTGATTAATTCAACAAAAACTTTTTCAAAAATACTTATATAGATAAATGGTTAGTGGGGTTTTTGCGCCAGAAAACCTAGGTCACTTGAGTGCTTTTGGCGCTTTATTAGGCACAATTTGCATTTGACATGTGCGCAAACTCGCAAGAAGCTTTAAAAAAAATTTAATTTTTTTGATCACTTAGTTTGAACTAACCCAAACTACGGTGCAATTAGGGAGTAAACTAGAGTATGGCAAAAGGTTTGACTCATTGATATTCTAAGATTCTAGTTATATTGTTGATTGAGTGTGTTTAATAATAGTTGTACACGCTGCCATATATCATATATATGGCGCCGATTCATTATAATTTAGGTAGTAATTACATGTGTTGTCATATAAGCATTATTTTTTATTATTATATACTTGTATTTGTCTCGAAGAGAGAAGTAACTGCGGCAAAAAATTTGCCATGGCTATTCTTGGCAAATGATTGTTTTATGTAAATGGGTGTATGGATGTCCTAAAGAGGCACAAAAGTATCTCTATAAAAACGTCACCGTGTCTATATAGATTATATATATGATAGATGTTATAACCTAGAGGTTTTATATATCGCATCATGGCATAAAGGCGCATAACCATCCTGGATTTGAAACTAGGGCCTGTTTGTGAGTATGGATTTGGAACCCCCTAGATTCAGAACCCTCATATTTGAAACCCTCCTATTGTGTTTGGCACCCTAGATTGAGAATCAATTTTAATCCAAAAGCAGCTATGCTTGTATATTTACGGGAATTTGAATTTAATTACTAAATCAACTTTAATAGCTCTAATTAGTGACGTATGTAGTGTTTGACACAATGGTTGTAATATGCCCGTTGAAATATATGCTTTGCCCAAAAATGATGAAATTTCAAGTCTCAAATGAGCCACACGCACAAGATCATGTCCAAGTGACTAACCAACAAATTTTAACTGTTGATTTACATGGACAATGTTTGGAGGGTGCTGACTGTCATATTAAAGATTGATAATTTAATTGTTTTTGGATATCATTAGTGGGTCATGTGCCCGATAGAATAATAGTGTGGTGACACACATGTGACACACGTAACTATTGAAATGATTTTAGGTGTAATCCAAGCTCTAGTCTGGATTTCAAACCCCCTCTTTGAAGGGATTTGAAACCCCAGTTACTTTGTGCTACCAAACAGCCATGGGGATTTGAAATCCCCTCAAATCCCCCCAAATTCATGGTGCCAGACGACCCCTTAAATCAAGTCATCCATAGCCTTGTATTCTCTTGCACTTATTCTTTTAAGAATATGTTTGTGAGATACATCAGTGTCAACTCTTTAAAATTTGTTCAACACTTAAAGGTACAAATATTTATATTGAAGTATGTATGTATAAGTTCATTATATTCTGAGGATAATTTGCATCTCCTTTCTTTTGTGCTTATTGAAATAATTAGAAGAATGCAATAAATCTATTTTAAAATATTGACTATTAAGTTAAGAATTTAACCCAATTCAAATTTCTTCCTTTCCTCCATCATGTATTATTTTTTATTTCATTTCCTCTATCATGTATTATTTTTTATTTCATAACACTTAAACGTGGTTTCATGCACACCGATGGATTCGAATGCCCAGTTCATGATAGCAACAGAGGAAATCTGTTAAGTAAACCCTTTTCAAATAAGCTATTAGGTCTGTATGATTGCTGATGCAACCATCAGGTAGGCCACCATCAGAATTTAGAGGTTTTCAGGTAGTTGGATGATTTGGATCTTATGCAGTAGCCCACCATATTTTGGATCTGCGTGATTTTTAGGCGTCCAATTTTTATGGTGAAGCAACCTTGCTGTATGATTTGGATGCCACATATACAGCACCGTGGGTCTCACAAGCAGCCTGTTGCACCTCCTCTCCGTCTACAACTAGCTGCAGGTGAGGATTTCCTTACTTTAAAAAGGGGGAGTTATTTGATACTCTGGCAACATATAAAGCTTGATATGCAGGCAGAGTGGGTAAGTCATTCCAAATCCAGTTGACTTCGTCCAATCAGATCTCAAACCAAGTCGAGTTCAAGTCACCCACTAACTCAATTGGACTCGACCCGAAATCTAACTCGGTACTGACTCAACTCGATTCAAAACTCAACTCGTACATATATATTTTAAAAAACTCAGATATGACATTTCAGATATGAGATGCCTTGTAGCAGATGCAGAGGCTGCAATTCTGGCAACTGAATCTAGGTTTCGAATTGTGAATTCAGCCCATGGGTACCCGTTGCACCCGACCCAACTTGGTGCCGACTCAACCCGACTCGGTACTTGTGACTGGGTCGGACTCAGTCCGGATTAGCTCAGGCCAGACCTGGACTCGGATCAGGTCAGGCATGCTGGACTCAGTACCGAGTTCGGGTCAGGCCTATTTCAAAACCGGATCGAATCGGGTCAGCCCTAAGTTCTACTCGACTCGAGGCCCAGCTCTACCCAGAAATCATGGACGTGCAATATTCTAAAGCAAATCAAACCAACTAGATTGTGGAACCCACTGTCGCTCAAGTCAGTCCCAAGATCAGACCTTTTTAACAATCCTAACCCATTCACGGCCACTTGTTTGTTCAAATAGGCCCATTGGATACTTTTCATTTCAACCGCTCCATCGATGTCCATAAGACAATCAAACAAAATCTTATTTTGGCTCCTGATACATCTAAACTGGACCATAACTTAAGACGGTTTAATTTATATTACTTGTATGCCGCAGTTTTTGAGTAATTTCTAAGTACCTGTGCATCATCCATCACACTCCGCCAGAGTATCAAAGTTCTTATTTCTAAAATGCCTCTCCGTTAGAAATAAAATACCCACCTTCTGCCTGCACGCTAACTAGAATGTCCCGCTTCTCCCCACAAGTGGGCCCAGCAGTGTGCTGATGCAGAGTATAGATCAGGTGGGCCCCACCACTGAGATGGGAAGATCCTAACTCTTCCAATATCAATTAAAGCTGGGCCATTGCTATTGTTTCCTTGAGATCTATTAGGATCTCCCAATCTAGGAGAATTTTTTGAGAAATCCACAACGTGGCCTATCAGATCAACGGTCTGGATTGCCAAACCTCGAGCCCTACATGTAAGGAATTGGGACACTAGAGATCCTACAATATCTCTAAAGAAAATAGCAGTTTATATGATAGACAACAGGAAGAACCGTTAGTAGTCAGTGGATGTTCTTATGCATTCATGCATCCAAATAAGTAATTAAACCCCAAAGCTTTCAGGTTTACTCAGATTTACATGTTACTTACTAAAGTACAGTAAGACTGGTTTGCTTGAGTCCATCCGCATCGTCAATCACCATCAGACCCACATCCCGGATTCTACCATCACGAAGTTTCTCATACTCCGTTGACACGCTCCTATCAGCACATCTCCGGTCCGGCGTCAGACAAAGAAACGCCGCGAGAATCATGATTCCAGCAAGCATCCAACTGAACTGCAAGTTGGCTAGCGCCATGGCCCTCTGGGTCGCTTCATGGGTCCCACATGTGACGGCCCCATGCATGTCATCATCTTCCAAGAACCTCACAGAGCAACCCTTTGGGACAAGGCTAGGGACCCACAACACAAACCCCATGTTGATAAACCAACACCCTTGTAACAAGATGGACGCCGATCGGACTAGTGCAGCTGGGAAGCTGCTTGGACACACTGTCGTGGCCACAGCTGATAGGAGGGATACACACACTACAAGCTGCAGGAGCCAATGGTAATGACCTTCAAGCCCCACGTGGTCAGCTGAGTGGAAGTGCAACAACAAGAGTTCCTGGCCGAAAACAGAGCACGCGAGGACCCCGACCAGACCTGAGAAGGTGTCAGGCGGCCACTGGACCAGATCGACGGCCAGAGCAACGCTGGCATAGATAGCCAGGTGCAGGAACATGGTCGCATGCTCGAGGTCGATGAGCTTGAAAGATGGGTGGAAGAGAGGGTGGTCCAGGAGTTGCATGGCCATGGCAAGGATGGAGAAGGAGAGAATGGTGAGGAGTTCCAAGTGCTTGATGGTGAAGGAGGAGGTGGTGAAGGGGTACCAAGGCCTTGATGTGAAGCTGATGAGGCCCCTTAATTTGAAGGCTCGGATGGTGTTGATGATGTGCCATAGACCAAGGAAGGTGAAGGCCAGGCCAGGGACTATGTGTCCTACAAATGTGCCCATGGGTGCAACCTCCCTAGAAAAAACAAAAGGATCAAAGGATGTTGTGTTGGCTCTTCCTGCATGCCTAGCTCTAAACTTATATAGTGAGAGAGCTGGAAAGGGATTTTGAGATAGTGGGCCAATGGAAAAAAATGTAAAGTTTCATGAGGTTCTCAATTTCATGTATGTGGGGCCAATGGTTCAATGATCCGGAATATCCGCTGTATTGGAAAATCCAAATGATTTAACTAGTGACCTACAAATACTGATGATGGAAAGAAAAAAGAGGAGTGATCCTTGCATTCATCAGGAAAAGGGACAAAGATCCAGTGGTTGGGATTTTCTGATCTGGAAAACAGATCCGGAGCATTGAATTAATGGGATCGGTGTGCACAAGGGATTCCCCAAAAATCTCCTAGACTGGAAGATCCTAACCCTTAGGTTAGTGGCCAACAAATAGATCGACGGTGCCTGTCAGATCAATGATCTAGTTAAAAATGAATTGTGGGCCACCCTCCCCCCATGTAAAGAATTGGGAAGCTCAGTGACCTAACAAATCCTCAATAATGCATGGGGTTTTTTGCAGCAACTGGAAACTGTTAACTTCCACTAGTAGCATATGTGACAAGCATGAGAGAGAGTGATTGTGTGTGGAAAATGAGATGTTTCCACTAACAGGGGTGACAAATAAGGTGGTTTCCACTGGCAAAAGGTGACCAATGATATTCCACCACATTGATCAGGATACTGGCATTATAGAATGCTGAAGTTAAGTTCAGGCTTTCAGTTTGTATGGGTGGGCCCATTGGTTCAATGATCCAAACCGTTGAGAGTGGCCCATGCACCAAGAATTCCCCAAGATTGAAGGATCCAATCAAAGAATGTTTGTCCTTTTTCTTGACAGAAGGCTGTCTGTCTTGGCCACATTTTGAAGGGTTAGGAGGGTTCTCCAATCTTGGGGAACTTTTGGTGCATCCATCATATCAACTCTTTGAATGACAGAATCATGGACCCCACTTTTACAGACAGGAAGCCTGAATGGAACTGTATAAACATTCAGCTGAGCATCCTATAATGCTTGTGTTACATTAGTAGTAAGATGCCTGCAAAAAGACAAATCCACTGATAAAAAGCGAACTTGCGCAACAAATCCCATTATAAAAGCAAATTGCCTTTGACACCTTTTGTAATAGAAAGGCTCACCACTAACAATTGCAGAAGAATACTAACCATTCCTCATAGTGAAGAGTCATTATAAATTTGGAGTTGCCATACACGTCCACGCATTGGGGGCCCCATCACTTGGCTATCAAGACTGTGGATCTGATGGAGTGGATTGGATGATACTAACCATTTGGTTGGTGTCCTACAAAACAGACAACTAAGAAAAGTTAACAGAAGTAGTCCAAAAAGGGCCAAAGATCAAGGGAGGGAGCGAGTCCGCAATGTGAAATACAAGAATGATGAATGTATGGTGAAGAACAGCAGCCATGTGCACTCAGCTTGTGTTGGACAAACACAATATTAACTGAAAGAATTATCATGATCTAAGCTCCTGCCAAAAAGTTGTGAGGCTTGAGGGTGTGTTTGGATCAACATCATCATCTAAGCTTTATCCCAATTAACTGGATTCGGCTACATGAATCCTGCTCTGCCATTCCACTCTTATCAAGGGCCAAACATTCAGTTAGACCATAGGTTATCAAGTCTATTCTTACGACCACCATCCACATCCTTCTGTGCCTTCCCCTGAGCCCTTTTAGAGCCTTCAACTAGTGACAACTCACTTCTAACTAGCATGGTTTGTGGTCTCCATTGCACATGACCAAAAATCCAAGTCTACTTTCCCTCATCTTATTGCCTATTGGTGCTACTCCTAAGTTTCCTCGAATGCATTCATTTCTAATCTATCCTTCCTCGTCTTGCCACTCATCCATGTCAACATCATCATTTCAGCTATACTCATCCTATGAATATGTTGTTCCTTAACTATCCAACATTTTTCCCCATAACGAATGGCTGGTCTTATAGCCTACCCATTCCCTTTCGGTTTGAGTGGTGGTGCATGACGATCATATAAAACTCCGGAGGCACATCTTCATTTCTTCCACCCAGCTTGAATTCTATGGGCAACATCCTTCTCAATCTCTCCACTCTCATAAATTATTGCCCAAGGTATCAAAAGTGGCCATTTTGGGAAACTTCTTGTTTAGCAATCTTAACTAATTCCTCGTTTTCACTTGTATTGTTACTAAAATTGCACTTCATGTACTCTGTTTTAGTCCAACTAATTTTACATTCTTTAGATCCTAAAGCATACCTCCATAAGTCTAGCTTTGTGCTTACACCCTCCCTTGTCTTGTCAATCAAAACTATGTCATCTGCAAACAATATACGCCATAGGATCTCTTCCTGCAAATGCATCGTTAACTCGTCCATAACCAATGAGAAGAGGTATAGGCTTAATGGTGACCCCAGGTGAAAGCCTAAAGTAATTGGGAACTCACTTGTCTCTCTACTAGTGGTCCTCACGTTTTTTGGCAATTGATGATAATTATGCTCGCTATCTGAGCATCGAAACTACTCTCATTAATAGATTTTTCTTTTTCTTTTTATTTTTTGCCCCACACATTTCAGTTCTCTCACAAGCAGAGCAGAGAAAAGTCTATTGTTGGCTTCTATAGTAGAATAATTCAAGGAGGACCAAAAGCCAATGGTTTACCCTATGGCGGATGTCAATGCTATGAGACCACTTATCTCTAGTTCGTTACCTTAGCTGTGCTTATCTCTAGCTCGTTACCTTAGCTAATACAAAGATACAGGATAACAACCAATTTTTCTGATTCAATAGTTCGATCTATAATTCATCATTCATGGAGGTTGATAAGATCCATTTACCCTAAAATAGAAAATATCCTTCCATTTAGCAGCACCTTAGGATGGCACAGCCTTAATGTTAATGGCGAGGTTCAAATGAGGAAATGCTTCAACCTTGTGGGGCTTGCTGTTATGTACGTGCTTGATCCACGCAGTCCATTCATTTTTCCCTCTCGTTTTAGGGCTCAGGTGGACCACAACACAGAAAACAAGGGGAATTGAACGCTTACCGTTCATTTCTTCTTTGGGGCCATAGAAGTTTTGGATTAAGCTACTTTTTTTTTTTTGTGTTTTCCCTTCATCCATGTCTGTGTGACATTATGAACAGGTTGGATGGCAATGACACATCCCTGTGGGCCCTAGGCTCATTTTAACTTTCAACAGTAGCCATTCAATTCCCCCTGTTTCCTGTGGTGTGGTCCACTTGAGCTTTGTAACTGCCTCATTGTTTGGTTCATGCCCTAAAATGAGCACATAGAACATATGGACGTTGTGGATCAGACACATGCATAACGAAGGGCCCTACAGATTTTACCACCATAATTTTGGTCCAATATCAACATCTTTGTGCCACAGTTTTTGAGGCCAAATTACAGCCTCAATTCCTCTCTTCCAATCAGGTGTACAAAGAAATAATTATATATTTACATTTTATTTATGGTGTATTTTGAAAAACAAACAGACCCTTAGGGAGGCAACCTCTATTGAAGACCTCCAACATAAATGTTAAACATCTTAAAAATCATTGCAAAAAACTTACAGCAGGAGCTCACAACATTAACTCTGTCCAAAGAATGTCAATATATTAAGAAGACCACCCAGCATATGTATCTAATCCTTTACTTGTCTGAATGATGATTTTAAAAAATAAATGAATAAAGAAAAGAAAAGAAAAGAAAAGGAAGTAAAAATATATCTATTCATAACAAGTCCAGCAATATTTATCTAACTGATTGGCATATTGCCTGTTAAGCCCATGGACACCTACTATATGTATTTAGATGTATTACAAAAATACTAGACCCAAGAACATGTAGAGTTTCTTTAGGTTCCCAGTTTGTATGACTGAGGTCCATGGTTTCGTGATCCAAAAGCTTCAAATAAAGGGCCCCAGTGTGATGGCTTGTAGGAAGAGGAAAAAGAAAGAAAGAAAGAAGGAAAGAAGAAGAAAGAACCCATGGAGGGGAGAGAGAGAGAGAGAGAGAGAGAGAGAGAGAGAGAAGAAGAAGATCATAGGGCTGGGATGTCTAACCCTACTTTATTAATAACAATAAGAAAGGGTACAATTACATATATACCCTTATTAGAAGGAAAAAACTAAAGAAAGACAGAACAAATAAGGAAACATAAAAATAAAGATAAAACAGGAAAAAAGGCTAAGACTAAGGCCCAGGTGTAATGTGTACCTATGGTCCAGTCATAGGCCCACCCACACATACACCCACATGGCCCATTCAACAAAAATGTCCCAAATGAGAAAATTCAATGGGCGAAATTGAAAGATTGCCTGTTTCAGATCTAGTTTCTCTCACGATGACAAGAACCTGATGTATCACCAAAAAAATACTCCTGTATTAACAATTAAAGAGCACACGTACACAACCAAAGAAGGTAATCTTCAATTCCTTTTTTTTTAATCTCAATTGGTATATCATTATTTTATAGCAATCATTCACTTTTATTAATTTATTTATTTTGAGCAAGTCACTGTTTATCTGTTATAGAAAAAAGCGATAAAATGCTGAGAAGAAAAACTGGCAATACAACCAAACAAGAAAACAAAAAATAAAACTGCCAGAGTTAAACGAAGTGTTTAAACAGGTCTAGGAGCTAAGCCAAGATGTTGGCCATTCACTGCTGATCTCAGAGGCAGACATCCCAGCGAAGAGATTTGCATAACGCAACACATTCAATGATATTTATTCCCTTTGATTTTGTCCAGCTAGGTCTCCGGGGAACTTTGAATGTCATTGAAGATTCTATTATTCCTCTCTTTCCATATTTCCCAACAAAGTGCAAAGGGAGTGAGGTTCCAAAGAGTTTCTTTTGCTGCTGAAAAGGCTATCGTGCCAACTGATGAATTGCTCCTCCAACACTGTGCACAAAGACCACTCCATCTTGAACTTTGCTTGAAAGAAATTCCACGCCGCCTAGGCAATTTGGCAATGTAGAAGAAGATGAGTGCTGCTCTCCTCACTGCCTTTGTACAAGACACACCTGTTGGGAATGGGTGAACCTCAATGATGCAACTATCATTAGGATTTTCTGCTTGATAGCCAGCCACATGAAGGTTGGGACTCTTGGAAAGTGACGAACTTCCACAGAGGGATCACATACTCAATTTTGGGGTCATTTGCCAAGCATCAGAGAAAAGACCTTGCCTGTGAATTTACAAGTAATCATTCACCTTGATGCAAATGCTTAACTCTATATAAGGACTTTCATGCCTAATAATCCTACCAGCAAGATAAATCAAAGCAACAAATCCATTCACATAGGGGCTGTTCGGATACAACAAAGTTTTTTGTTATGATTAAAAAAAGAAGACTAACTAAAAATAATAGTAAAGTTAAATTCTGTACAATTTTTAATCCTGTTTGGTAAACAAATGTGAATATGGAACAATTTTGAACTCTGTTTAACAAAATAATGTACCATTCTGGAATTGAAATTTAATATACAAAGTATTGTCCATTAGGCATCCACAAATTTGACAATTAAAATATTTCTCCTGTGTGATTGTGCGTAAGGGTGGCAATCGGTAGGGTGGCCTGCCAAACCTGACTCAACTTTGGACTATGCTTGGACCTATTATCCTTGCCCGCATACCAGGCTTGGGCCTGACTTGCATGTTCTGATCAATTTTTTGACCTGGGCTTGGACTCAAGTCATCTTACCCCAACTTGGCCTAGCCCAACCCAGCTTGATCCAACTTCATATGCACGTCTTATATCCTATAAATGTTATTCTAGTCCTTGATTAAGCAATCCATGCATCTTGAATATAGACTATTAATTTTGTTCATTTAAGTGTTTTCTTTGTACGTGTGTGGCCCACTTGCTTGGTGGATAGATCAGGAATATTCAGGTAGGAAATAGGGAATTTATCAATTTTCAGGCAAAGTTTGGTCACGCCCATGTCCAACCAATTCTTTTGGGTTTAGGTTTGGGCCGATGTTAGTGATAAGGGCATCCAAGCACCTACACGAGTTTATCGGAGGAGGAGAAGAGCTGAGGCCCCAGCCCCATCTCTAGTTTCATTATGGTTGGATGATCATTAGATGAGGCCTAGTGGGCCCAATTCGAGTTCTTAGCCGCAATAAATACCCCCACACCATTTTTTAAGACCCCACACTGGGAAGATGCATGTGGGCTGCGTATTTCGAACTGATTGATACATCTTTGGACTATTTGAACATCACCTAGCCTGACCTAGACCACGTCTGGACATTACAAGCATTAGACCATATCGTTGGATATCTATCTTGGACACATCGATTTGGTGATCCGAACTGTTGGATATATTAGGAGACCTGGGTCTAGGTGTACGGACACTCTAGTTTGCACATGCAAGCCATGGACATGTTGGACTACATTCATCCAGGTCGGTAATCACGTGGACATACTTGTTGCACATTAGAGATCATCCTTGTGCCGTGTGGCATATCTTTATTTCTGTTTTATTTTTCAGTTTTATTTTAGGTTATTAGATATTTATATTTTCATCTTGACCATTAATAGATTCGGACGGTTAAGAATAGTTCTAAACTTATGGTTTGCTTAGGTTTTCTTATATATACTTGTTTGAAACTTGAGAGTTGAGATTATGTACATATTGAATGAAATTTCTCTTTACTTCTTTTGAGCAAGAAAACTTCATGTGAATGGAATTTGGTATGAAGCCATTGGAGTGATTCCAAGTTATCTTCCTTATTCTTATCAAGGTGTTTATTTCTTCTCTCTCTCAAACCCTCTTTTCCCATTGAATATTTTTTTTTCTCTTCTTTCTCAAACCCTAACTCCATCATCATCAACCCAACTCATCGCCGACCAAACCGACCCAACCCCACCACACCATCCGTACAACTATGCGAACGTGCACATATATTGCATGGACCTGTTCGTACAACATCCGTACAGTCGTACCCCCCATCGATCCTTTCTCTTTTTCTCTATTTTATAAAACCTTAACCTTAGCCTTTTATAAAATCCTAAATTCCCAATTTCTTGATTTCCAAACCCAAATCATAATCCATGCAAACCCTAGCAAAGCACAAATGAATCCTCGAATCTAGAACGAATCCTATGCTACATGGAAGTTCTACATTTCATTGGGCCATGTCCGATCAATAGCCTTGAGGATCTATTTTGTAGGATTGTGATGTGGTCTTTAACTTGAGCTTAATCGAATATTTGATTTCTCTAAACTTGTGGTAGATTGGCTTTATTTTATACTTTGATTTTCTCTGGTAATCCATTAATTAATATATTTGCATCATTCTAGTTTAGACCATCCGTACTGCATCAGATAAGCATGGACCAAGCTCGAGCGTAGGCCCTTATGTATTAGGTTAGGCTGGGTCCAGCCCAAACC
This sequence comes from Magnolia sinica, assembly GCF_029962835.1. Lineage (NCBI taxonomy): Eukaryota > Viridiplantae > Streptophyta > Magnoliopsida > Magnoliales > Magnoliaceae > Magnolia > Magnolia sinica. The sequence goes on along the minus strand of NC_080587.1, from coordinate 71,293,379 downwards.
CGACCCATTGCCACCATTAGTTGTGTACTTAGGTGAGAGGGAGAGAAGTATGAAAGTGGTTAAAAAGGAAAACCACTATTAGGAAATTTTAAAAAATAACCAATTTTTTAGGGTTCTTTAGTCAAAAAGTCAACCAAGGACAACTATTCCACTTTTCATTGCTTAACCAAACATTGTTACGAAATAGTTACTGGTTATTTTGTTAACTTAACCAGTTACCCGTTATTGGTGTATCCAAACAGCCCCCATAGAATTGTCACAAAGCATAGTTATGGACCCATCGGTGTATAAAAATAAAAGAGCGGCATCACTATAGAATATATCTCATATTGCAACTAGCACATAAGTAGTTTGATCGGTCACAATAATAGGATCACCATCTGCAAACCTCGCTACCTAATCTATTACACTTTAGAACATCCATACATCTAATCAAATGCTATTATACAGATGCATCAAATGCAACTCATGGAAACCCAAGTACCGAATCTACCATTTTCTCATACATCTCATGATCCAAAGCATCCAATAAGAGGATGCAAGTTAGCATTGTTTGGACACACAGATACATCTAATCAAATAATGAGCATTGCTAAGCATAGACACATGCAATAAAGCTCGTGTAAATGCCACACATGTGCCAACTGCCAACATGGAACGTATGTGCTAGATCTAATACATCCATCAGTTTGGTTGGACCTTGTTCATGTTTCCTCAAAAATAAAAACTGGTCTAATCAGCATGTGGGCCCCAATATTGGAAACCGGTGGATGGGTTCGAAAAGTTCAGCAAAGTTTTTCAGAGCCATCCATTTATTTTGCAAACCGTAGCCCAACTGACGAGTGGATCAACCTGATTCTTGGGCTAAGGAATCAATATAGTGGTGCCATTCTGATGGATGGATTGGTTCTCAGACCTATTATGCTATGCTAGCACATGTGTGGCACATACATGAGTTTTATTGCACACATGTGTGGGCTTAGCAAAGCTCTCAAGTAATATCACACATATGGTCTAGAGATTTTTCTTTTTCTGTACCAATTTACACTTTTATAGAATCTAGTAAGAGGGTTCAAACAAATATTTCTTTTCCTTAGGTCTGTCATGAAGAATAACCTATGATAGATTCTAGATGCTTCAAGCTGGTGGCTGCATTAGACCTACCTCCAACGCCTCAATGCTAGTAAAAATCAGCAGCAATGCATCAAATGCTATGTCATGTCATATACTTCTCCAATGCTTCAACAGCATGTCTCAGTTCATGTTTGTAAATGTTAAAAAGAGCAGGGACTCACCTATATTTCACCGAGAACTCATAAGGTTTCCACTGACAAGAAAAGCCAATAATAAGTGCCTGCAAGTTCTCCCATGCCACTTCGGGCAGGACCAACAGACAACCATGTCAATGAGTTGAGAGAGTGGGACACCTCATGTGATGGATCACGCCCTAGATATCTCCTATCCAATGCTTGTAGCCATCCGATGAAACTAGACGATAGTTAAGATTTAATAGGGCCCAATAAGATAGCTAGACTCATCCAGTGGGGAAACTTCTTTCTTGTATCTCCCATCCATCATGGTCATCCATATGAAAGACCGGATTACGAAATGGCGGTCCTTGCATTCACAACTTATTGGGCTGAACAAATGCTCAACTGGACCTTATGTGTCCCTCAAAAACATGTTGCATATTGCCTCCCAGCTCCCACCAACTGGAAATTGATTTCCTTGAAATAGGATCACATGTTTCAACCAAACACTGATATTAGCATGCATTCTTCCAACGAAAGAATGGATTTACACCCCATTACTCACCACCAAGCCATCACCTTCGCTAAGGCCCTCAATCAAAGAGATGTACGTACTGTCATCAGGAGTGATGCCTTTACTTACCATCTCCTTAAGGAGCTCCTCTGCTTGATCTCCGTCTTCATTCTTACAAAGTCCTTGTATGAGCGCATTATAAGTAAGAAGAGTCGGATTAAAGCCTCTATTCAGCATCTCATCCCGAAATTTAAATGCGTCATTCATATTGCCTTTCCTGCTATACCCACTAATAAGAGTATTGTAACTGATAAAATCTGGTTCAATTCCCCTCCCTCTCATCTCATCCAGCAGTCCACGAGCCTCATCAGCCTTCCCCACCATACACAATCCCCGCATCAATGTATTGTACGTAACCTCATCAGGACGCACATTCCTCCTATCCATCTCCTTCAGAAGCAAAAATGCCCGCTCCATGTTTGAATTCGAGCAATATCCATCAATCAAAGCATTGAACATGACGACATCCGGCTTCAACCCCTCACTCCGTACTCGTTCAAACAACCCATTCGCCTCACTCATTCGATTCGTCTTACAAAGAACATAAACCAGTGATGTGTAAGTCACATTTGTCGGACGGACACCTTTACTTGACATTTCATCGAACAACTCAAATGCCTTCTTCACATCCCCTTCTTTGCAATACCCATTGATCAAAATGTTGTATGTGACTGCATCTGGACTAACACCCCTCCCCTCCATTTCCTTAACCAATGCATCCGCCTCATCAATCCTACCTTCAATAAACAACGCATGCACGAGTGGATTAAAAGTACAAACCGTTGGCTCAATCCCTTTTGTACACATTTCGTCCCGATATGAAAACGCCCTCGACAAATTCCCTTTATTACAATACCCATCAATCAAAGTATTATAAGTAATTGCATTTGGAATCAACCCATTATCCACCATTTTCTGAAAAAATGCAGATGCCTCTTCCAATCTACCCTCCTTACACAGCCCGCTTATCATCAAGCCATGAGTATAAGAATCATGGTCAATACCCTTTTCAGTCATTTCATCGAGCATCTCAAATGCGCTTTCAATCTTCCCCTTAGAACAGTACCCATGAATTACTGTATTATACGTCACAACGGTTGGTTTGAATCCAAAGTCTTCCATGAAGGATATGAAAGCTTTCGCCTTCTTCAGTTTCCCTTCTTTACACAACACATTGATCATGATATTGAATGTGATGACTGTCGATGGGATTTTCGACCGGAACATCTCAGCATACAAGAGCCAGGTTTTGTCTGTCCGTTTCGACCGCAAGAATGACGACAAAAGATTGTTGCAAGATTCGATCTTGGGGAGCAATTTGCTGGTTTTCATGAGATAGAAGGTCTGCAAGCCGTCATCGGGTTTGTTCGATTCGCAGGCAGCTTTGATCAGGAGATCGAAGACATGGGTCGGCGTAGATTTCAGCTGGCCGCGGGCAGCGGCTAGCGCGTCGAAGATCTGACGGTTGGATGCGAGGTTGGCGGCGATTGCTTGGTTTAGGAGATTGAGAGCAGGGCGGGGCGATGGGAGACGGGAGAGGATGACGACGGCAAGGGAGATGGAAGGAAGATCGAGGCGGTTGAATTCCAGCCGTTGGATGAACGAGAGGACGCAATGGGGGGAGGAGTGGAGGTTGGAAAGGGCGGTGGAGATTTGAGATGGGGAGAGGTTTGAGGGAATGGAGTGCCATTGGGACGATAGGATTGCGTTGTGTAGGAGATGGACGGTCGGATCTTGAGAATCTGGAGTGGGAGACGAGAAGGGTCGGTGGGGTTGGTTTGGAAGGATGGGAATGGTGAGACTGTAGTGTGGTCGGACGGGAAGGAAGCTTAGACGCTTTAGGAGTCTGATCTTTCTCATGGTCAGATTACAGGGATGAAATTGAGAGAGAGACAGAGAGAGAGAGAGAGAGAGGGAGAGGGGTGGGTTTTAGCTTTTGTAAGGGTTTAATGGGAGTGGATCCCTCATTGTGGGGCCCACCTTGATGCATGTACCTTAAATCCACGCCGTCCATCCATTTATCTCATTCTTTCTTTGTTATTATTGAATAAAATAATCCTCTAGATCAAATACATTCATTTCTTATTGAAACAAATAAATTTTTCACTAACATCACCATGTGCTCCATCTAAATTATCATAATAAGAAATCCGCGTTATAAAAGATAAGACTCTAACTTTGTAATTCAGACCAAATTATATTAAAAATTTCATAATCATAATAAGAAATCCGCGTTATAAAAGATAAGACTCTAACTTTGTAATTCAGACCAAATTATATTAAAAATTTCATAAGCCTTTTTCGCTTTTCAAACATATGGATCCTTCTGTCTCTAAGTTGCAGTCCCAAAATCAAATTTGTTGGGCAATCCAATCTCTGATCCATGGGTACTTATTTGTTGAAATACGACCTTCAGATATTTTCATTTTTTAAATACTGGATAAAATGTCCATCATTCTTGCCACGCCCCAAACTCGGAAACCAGGCTCATAAAATTTTTGATCGCTGAATCTGTTGCCAACAGCCTTTGTAGTACCCCATTCTCGGCTCCCAGCGCCCATACGCCAGATTCCGATTCTGGGATCCTACAAGGAGAATTTTTCCAAAGTACATTTGTCTTATAAAAAGCATAACCACAAGTTTGCCCAAATCACAAAGGCAACATCATCATTACATATCTACTAATATAAACTTTTGAATACAATGCTGAAAGGGAAATACATATGTCGATAATCAAAGCTCCAGAAGTCCGTTGCACGTTCTAAGCTCAACGTTGCTGCAACCTATTGCCACCTGCACGCATTTATCGTGCATAAGCTTATAGAAAGCTTAGATGACAGTGAAAGTGTGTGCTCAAGGTAAGTGTCAAGTATACAATACAGGTCCATAAATCATACAATGTCAGAAATATTGGCAAGTCTGTAAATCATACAAAATCAGAGTATGCAATGCAGATTGATTATGCAATGTGGAGACATAGAGAGCTAAATATCAGATGCCGAGGATGCAATGCAATATACAATTCTTGATGAGTTCACGAATAGCGTTAGCCGTATCTAAGCCATATAAATTTAGAAACATAGTAACCCAAAATGTCATATGTCGCGGATGCAGTATGCGATATGCGGTGCGAATGAAATGACCAAGCTGGAGTGTGAAGTCGGGTTGATAGTACGTAGTATCGCAGGCTATGGGGTCTATCACAAGGGACTTCTATCCAAACCAGTCTCATACCTAAATTTAGATAGCCAGGCTTAATATGGTAGACTCCTGATCTCAGGTTAGTCCCGTGCCTAATCGAAATCCTAGTCATTGCGAAGGTATACATATTAAATTAGTTGCCCACCACCAAGCCGAGTGGATAGTGAATGAATAAATGAATGAGTAAAATGTTGAGTATACAACTCCCGATCAATAAGTCCGCATATTAATACTGTACATATTTGGGATTATCACCGGGGTCTAGTACACTTTACATGCAATCACCGCTCACTTAACATGCAACCATGCAAGTGGAAGAGACCTCACTATCCGTCTGACCAGTAGTTAGCCAAATTTACTCGGCACGTTGATAGCGGACCCAATTACAAGCTGGTCAAACTCAGCCTACCTATGCCCACTACCCTCGAGCGGGTAAGGCCACAACCCCTTCCCAACCAACCATGACACAGTGGGAGACGTGACCTACTAGTATTCATCACCCGGGCGCTCATGTATCCACTCGGTCTAGACGTTAGAGCGTCTCCTGGCCACGGAGGTTTAGGAATTTTCACCCAGGGACATCTATGGCGCTCCGATGCTAGTAACAGATTTTCGGTACCCCATCTGGCCAACCACGACATGCCTGTGGAGGCTACGACCCTGATGTCGCTAGGGCGTACAATAATCACAACACACAATGCAAGATGCATGAGTCATACAATCTTGCGCATACTGTGCGCTCATGTGAGACAATCTCGGCCTATCAGGGAGTCTCATAACAACCTGCCCAATGGCATATGCAATGGTCAACCATATCTCATAACAGACATGCAGATGATGCGTATGGGCATGTATCATGATGTTATGTTGTCACATAGTCATAATCGGTATCGATAACCGGTACTGATAATCGGCATCGATAATCGGCCTCGATAAAGGCCCTAAGAGAAGGTCACAATGTAGACATTTAACCATCATTGCCTATCAATGTGGATATTTAACCAACATTGCTCCCAAGGAGTGGCCTTCATAGGGCCAAACATATGATGGGCCCATGGCCTCACATAAGGGCCTCATCCACAATATAGTGGGCCACATACCATCTCAATGGGCCGCATCACATGGGCCTAATATACGTCACATTGGGACGCACATATGGGCCTCTCATACATCACATCGAGCCTTATCAAAGGTCATGAACACATTATAGTGGGCCTCCTCACGTGGGCCATATATACATCACAATGGGCCTCATACATGGGCCTAATATACATCACCATGGGCCACAAATATATTATATTGGGCCTTATCACATGAGTCATATATACATCACAACAGGCCTCATACTCGGGCTGTAATTACGTCACAATGGGCCCTATACATGGGTCGCAAACACATCACAACGGGCCACATCTATGAGCCACAAATATATCACAATGGGCCGCTCACACAGGCCTAATATACATCACAATGGGCTAGACGACGTTGATAAAATGCGTATATCACAACGGGCCCCAAGGATGGACGATGTGAATACAAAATACAAGCATCTAGGTGGGCTGCACAAGTGGACGGTATAGATGAAACATACACAGCATGGTGGGCCTGTACAGTGCAAGCGAGCCCAGCACATGCAGTAAGTGGGCCCTGCGCCATCAAAACGGGTAGATAGCGCGGATATGAAATACATACATCGAGGTGAGTCCCACCATCCAACGGGCTGGACGGTGTGGATATACAATACATTCATCATGGTGGGCCATGTCAATCACGTGATGGACGGTGTGAATATACAACACATCCTTAAAGTGGGCCCCACCCCAACAAATGGACGGGCAGCATGGATGAAACGCATACATCATGGAGTCCCACGTGGGACCCATGATCTGGACGTACGACTTGGACATAATACATACATCCAAGGTAGGCTCCATAGCACAACATCAAGGTGGGCCCCACCTCCACACGTGTAACACGTGTGGAGTGGGTCCCACGTGTGTACAAGATGGACGGCTTGAATAAATACATCATGGTCGACTTCACAAGCACCGTCCAAATGGACGATGTGGATACAAAATAAATACATCACGGTGGGTCCCACCCGCTACCAAAACAGACGGATGATTGGGATATACCACCTACCTCAAGATCAAACCAGACTCGCTGATGTTCATACAAATGGATGGACGATCTGGATGACCATTACATACATGCAAGGCGAGCCACGTGGATGGGGTCCACATCCCAGCAAGGGATGAATGGTTAGGATAAAACCCATATATTAGGTGGATTTTCATCGTCCAAATAGTGGACGTGTGTGGATGAAACACTTATATCACTGTAGGATCCACAAAACTTGGTGATGTCACTACACATCCCACCTATCAGTAGAGTCCAGGCTCGTGAATATGCCCTGCATCACAAACATGATTAAATCAGGCCGTTAAACAGTTATATGTTTGTAAATCCTGGCAACAACTGGGGTCTGATATGCAATATTCGACCCTCAACAGCCATCCAGCAAGCTAGACGGTAAGGATAAGACCCATACATTGCAGTGGGGTCCACACACCCACGTGGACGGTGTGGATCTTCACACGAACATCATGGTGGGTCATGGATGGTTAGGATTAAAACACAAACCTCATGGTTGGTCCTACCGTCCAGACCCCTGGACGATGGACAACATGGATCAAACTCAGGCATCATGGTGGGCTCCCACGTCCAGCGTATCTGGACGGTGTGGATTTAATCCACTCATCAAAGTGGGCCGTAAAGGAAAAAGGAGAGAGACGTGAGAAGGGGATGGACCCCATTACTATGGGCCCTCCCTATACAATGCATACATTAAGATAGGTCTCACCATAAGTGGGCCCTCAAATCACAAAAACTAATACTATGAACACCCACCTTTGATCTCCTCTTCCTTTTTCCACTAATGCATTCTAGAGCTCTAAGGGATGCGATTCAACGGTCGAGATGATCTTTGGAGGGTGAGATTGGGTGGTAGGAAGGTGGGCCACACTAGCTTTTCCTCTTCTCCCATGGAATGCTTGGACGTTAGGTTACTTGGGAGAATGAGAGAGAGAGAGGTTGTGAGAGAGAGAGAGAGATGGGTGAGTGATGGGTGTACTTGATAGGTAAGGGTTGTAGGAGAGAGAGAGTTGACTTTGGAGATGGTGTTGTACTTGACATTTGATGTGTGATGTGTACTTGATTGATGGGATATATTCTCTTGGGATTTGCAATGCGCGACGTTTTTCTCGAACTAAACGCGGGCCCATATCTCCTGGCTCGGGTATCGCCTCAGCTGCGAGACGCGGCGTCGGAACCGCGGCGATGGCACGGTCACAAGGGTACAAGTCTCAGGTCCAGTCGACTTGGAATGATAGGGTGCAACTCAGGGTCATGTGCAAATGCTGATTATAGGTCATGTTTTGCCAAAATTCAAGCGGGAGGACCATGGAAGCCTACGGAACGGTACGGTATAGGATACGGGTCTCATAATTCCGATAGTCAAAATTTAGTTTACTATACATTTAAACTTGAACTCGTGATTTGGATAGTTTAATTTAAATTATTTGTGTTTACACCTATTTTAGATGCACCAACTGGACCAATAAGATGTCACCATGTGTTGGCACCATGAGCTCAATGCTGATAGAATCATACTCACGTGTGAATATATCTTTTGCCATAATTTCTCTGACAATAATAAGCTTTTTGTTATTAATGTGATGGCACAAAATAGCACGCATATCTTTTGAGAAACGAAGCAATGAATGACACATGGCCCTAAGGCGCATGATTGAGGCAACGTATGCAACACGTATATAAATGAAACATCGAGGTAATGATTTTATCATAGATCCGAATATGCTCAGTAAGGTCATGTCTCATAATCCTTTCGAAATGGGGAGATTTTCCCAAAGACGTTCGAAGTTCTCTCAACGATTATAAAGATTCTGAAGATCCAACTAATATTTGAGCAGATTTGAAGCAATGAATTGGAGCCTGATGGATCTAGTCCCATTAAATCCATAAGAATTCATAGGCATAATAAGTGGAATAGTGGAGATATGACTAACGGTTTTAGATTTACATAGACTCCCTATGGAAAGGTTATAAGACGTAACTACAAAAGATCTTGGACCATTAAGGAAAAACAACATGAGGCTTTGCCGCCTCTTAGAGCCTAAAGGAGAACACGATAAAAGCTTGAAGCCCCACACCAAAATCAATCTATCTTTCTTTTTCTTTTTTTTTTTTCCTTTTTTTTTACATTTACATTTAACCGCTACAGTACCATAGGAATAGTATAATCATTCACAACCTTTTGTTGCTGGATTCTCTTCAACCAATTTCTAACTTGAGAGAATGAAGTTTTTAGTCACATCCAGTTAATCATTCGCTTAGATTGTATGTTCATATAAACGGATAAGATATTTATCTATTTTTTTCTGTATTTATTTTTACTATGCCGATTGTAAGAGCATCATTCATTTTTTTTTTTTTTTTAAATGGCATTGTTTTATGCTTCTTTTGTCTATTTCTTTATTTTTATTCCTTTGAGAATCGTGATGTGCATTAAGCTCTTGAGTGAGGCCCATTGTCACGCCCCAAACTCGGAAACCAGGCTCATAAAATTTCCGATCGCCGAATCCGATGCCGACAACCTCCGTAGTACCCCATTCTTGGCACCCAGTGTCTATACGCCAGATTTCAATCCTGAGATCTTACAAGGAGGATTTTTCAATGTACATTTAACTCGTAATAAGTATAACCACAAGTATACCTAATTCACAAAGGCAACATCATCATCACATATCCACTAATATAAACATTTGAATACAATGCTGAAAGGGAAATACATATGTAGAAAATCAAAGCTCCAGAAGACAGCTGCACGCTCCAAGCTCAACGCTGCTGCGACCTAACGCCACCTGCATGCATCTATCGTGCATAAGCTTATAGAAAGCTCAAAGGGTGGTGAAAGTGAGTGCACAAGGTAAGTACCAAGTATGCGTTACAATGCCATAAACTATAGAATATCGGAATAAGCAAAAATACCGACAGATCATAAATCATACGATATTAAAGTAAGTAGAAATACTGACAAGTCCATGAGTCAAACAATATCAGAGTATGCAATACAGATCAGCTATGCAAATAAGGAGTCATAAAGAGCCAAATATCAGATGCCGAGGATGCAATGTAATATACAATTCTTGATGAGTTCACGAATACCGTCAATACTAGACCATATAAATGTAGAAACACAAGAATCGAAAATGTCATATGCCGCGAATGTAATGCAATATGCGGTGCAAATAGAATGACCATGCTTGAGTGTGAAGTCGGGATGATAGTACGTAGTATCACGGTTATGGGGTCCATCACAGGGACTTCTATCCAAACCATACATACCTAATTTGGATAGTCAGACTCAATGTGGTAAACTCCTGATCTCATGTTAGTCGCGCACCCCAACCGAATCTTCGCCATTGCGAAGGTATACGTAACAAATAGTTGCGCACCACCACTCGAGTGGATAGTGAATGAATGGATGAATGAGCATGCAACTCCTGCTCAATGAGTCCACATATCGCACTGTTCATCTCTGGGATCATCACCGGGTCTATTACACTCTACGCCATCTTGTCGCCCTATCCGAGAGCACAACCGGATAAGTGGAAGAGACCTCACTATCTACTCCAATATCGGGCCCGGCTTATCAATAGCGGACCCATTCCCCAAGCTGGTCAGACTACCTAGCTATGCCCCTTACCCTCGGGGGGGTAAAGTCACACCCTCTCCCAACCAACCACGACACGGTGGGAGACACGGCCTATTGGTATACGGCCCTCATGTGCTCATATATATCCACTTGGTCTCGACATTGAGGCATCCTCTGGTATCAAGAGAGTTTAGGGATTTTTACCCAGGGCCATCTATGACGGCCCAATGCTAATAACATATTTTTGGTATCCCATCTGGTCCACGATATGCCTATGGAGGCTACGACCCTAATGTCACTAGGGTGTACAGTAATCACAACACACAATGCAAGATGCATGAGTCACACAATCCAATCATGCATCAATCCTACGCATATCGTGCGCTCATGTGAGATAACCTCCGCCTATCAGGGAGTCTCATAACAACTTGCCTAATGACATATGCAATGGTCAACCACACCTCATAACAAACATGCAAATGATGCGTATGTGCATGTATCATGATGCTATGCTGTCATATACTTATAATCAGTATCAATAACCGACATCAATAATCGACCTCGACAACGTGGACATTTAACCAACATTGCCCCTAAGGAATGACCCACATAAAGCCTAACATATAGTGGACCCATGGCCTCACACAAGGGCCAAAAATACAACACTATGGGCCTCACTCAAGAGCTTAATACACATCACGATGGGCCTTTCACATGGGCCTAACATACATCACAATGGGCTCCATAGCCTGACCCTCAAATGCACCATAATGGACCTTATACTATCATAATAAGCCGCGTCACATGGGCCTAATACACATCACAATAGGCTCCATAGCCTGGCTCTTAAATGCACCATAATGAGCCTTATACTATCATAATGGGCTGCATCACATGGGCCTAATACACATCACATGGGCTACATACCGCCCTCAAATGCACCACAATAGGCTTCATACTATCATAATGGGCCGCTCACATGGGCCTAATACACATCACAATGGGCTCCAACGCCGGCCCTTAAATGCACTATAATGGGCCTCATACTATCATAATGGGCCTTTCATATAGGCCTAACATACATCACAATGGGCTCCATAGCCTGGCCCTTAAATGCACCAAATGAGCCTCATATTATCATAATGGGCCGCGTCACATGGGCTTAATACACATCATAATGGGCTCAATAGCCTGGCCCTCAAGTGCACCATAATGGGCCTCATACTATCATAATGGGCTGCATCACATGGGCCTAATACACATCACATCGGCTGCATCACATGGGCCTATATATATCGGATGGGCCACGTCCCAAGGGCCCTGGATACATCACAATGGGCCACAACCCATGGGCCCCAAACACATTGCAATGGGCCTCTCACACAGGTCCATTATGCATCACATCAAGGTGGGCCTCAATGGATGGCCATAAATACGTCACATTGGGCCTCATATTCATCAAGTGGGCCGCATCACATGGGCCACATATTCATCACAATGAGCCTCTACCACGGGCCTAATATACCTCACAAAGGGCCGCATCTCATGGACTCCAAATACACCACAATGGGCCACAACCCATAGGCCCCAAGCACATCTCAATGGGCCTCTCACACGGGTCCATAATGCAACACTTCAAGGTGGGCTTCAATGGATGACCATAAATACGTCACATTGGGCCTCATATATATAAAGTGGGTCGCATCACATGGGCCACAAAATCGATCGATAATCGGCCTTGATAATCGGAATCGATAATCGGCCACGACAATTGGTATTAGCAATCAGCCATGATAATCAGCCTCGATCGATAATCGAAATAGGCAATCAACCACAACATTCGAAATCGATCAATAATCGGCCTTGATAATCGAAATTGGCAATCAGACATGATAATCAGAATTGGCAATCGGCCATGATAATCGGCCTCAATAATCAGAATCAGGAATCGGCCACAACAATTGAAATCGATCGATAATCGGCCTTGATAATTGGTATCGACAATTGGCCACGACAATCGGTATCAGTAATCGGCTATGATAATCAGCCTTGATCGATAATCGACCTCAATAATCGGAATTGGCAATCGGCCACAACAATCGGAATCAATCAATAATTGGCCTCGATGATTGGAATCGGCAATCGGCTATAATAATCGGAATTGATCGATAATCGACCTCGATAATCAGAATCGGCAAATAGTCACGATACTCAGCCATGACAATCAGCATCGGAGGAAGGGCTTAACAAAGCCTAAGGGAAGGTCACAATGTGGACGTCCAACCATCATTATCTATCAATGTGGACCTTTAACCAACATTGCTCCCAAGGAGTGGCCCACATAGGGCCGAACGTATAGTGGGCCCACGACCCTACACAAGGGCCTAATATACATCATCATGGGCCTCAATTGCATCAAATGGGCCAAATATATCACAATGAGCCTCTACCCATGGGCCCCAAATACATCACAATGGGCCTCTCATATACAACAAGTGGGCCGCACTACTTGGGCCGCATCATTCATCCATCTATAGAGATCATTTTAGAGCATTATCCAAATAATGACTCAGATCAAAAGATCATCTGGACCATACCACAAATAACGGTGGTGATAATGATTCACACTGTTAAAAATTTAGAGGCCCACCATAGCATTTAATTCCCACGCAGACTGTTCATAAGGTCACAAAAACCTGAACAGTGAGGGAGAACAAATATCTTATTGGTTCAAAACTTCTGTAATCCCAAAAGGGGATTCAATGGTGGGTGTTCAATCCATTGCTTTCTGTAGTGTGGGCCACCTGATAATTGGATCTGTCTTATTTTTAGTCTCAAGCCTTGAGGCGAGCTGGCTGGATGAACCACATCCATCAGGGTGGGGTCCACGAACGTGGCCCACCATGGCGAGCATGCCAAAAATAAGTGGATGGTTAGGATAAGCATGGCGGGTCCCATCCACATGGACGGCTGGAGTGGGTGTAAACCTCTCGGCAGGAGGTCCCACACACCTTGCAGGCATCAATACAGCAACTATATAGCTGATGTATGACCCTCAAATGGCACAGGTGGGTCCCATGTGGGGCCCACCACAAATTATATAAAATATTATATTTATTATTTATATCTAAATATTATATATTATAATAATATACCCTCCTAGCATCTAGCCACCCATTGCTGGACGCTTGATGTATTACAGTGGAGTCATCACATGGGTAGGGCCCACCTAAGTCCATCTAATATAATATATTATATTATATAATATTATATATATAACCAATGTAATATATATTATCAAATATAATGCAATATATATATATATATATATATATATATATATATATTATACATTATAATACAATATATATATTATTATATTATACAATACCACATCCAGCGTCCAGGGAGTGACCAATTGGGCCTCATCACAAGGTGGGTCCACGTGGAGTGGCCCACAAAAAATTATTTCATTATTATTATATATTATTATTATATATTTTTTCATTCTCTCGTGCGTTAAGGTACACCCCACTTCCAGCTTTACACTTCACTGTTAACCACCCACTGTCCGTTCACACTTCACTGTTGGCCATCTCCACCGTCAATCCACTCTCCACTGTACGTCCAAAATAATATTTAAAATTGGAAGAACGGTGTGGATATATACCTCATCAAGGTAGGTCCCACAAAGGTGGATGGTATGGATAAGATACCTACTTCATGGTGAGCCACACACTCATCATCAACGTCACCAAAAGAAAAGGAGAAAGAAAGAGAGGGAAAGAGATCGGTGTAGTGGAGGGACCCCGGCATTAATACGATTACATCACATAAATCAAATTGGGTCCCATCACAAGTGGGCCATTAAATAAAAAATCAACGGTGGATCACCCACCTATTGGCCTTCTCCTTAGCTCATTGAACTCCTATGCTCCTTGGCTTGCCTTTTGATGGAGGTTGATGGAGGATGAATGGTTGAGATGGGAGATAAGTGAGTGAAAAAGTGGGCCATACATGTTGCTCTTGGAAATGCTTGGACGTTGGAATTTGCTCTTGGGTGTTTGGAGAATTTCTTAGAGAATGAGAGAGAGAGAGAGAGGGAGGTGATGGATTGATAAGGAATGGTGGGATAGGTGTTGTAAGGAATGAGGATGGGAAGGTATGGGTTTAGTTGAAAATTGTGTAAAAGAGGGATGGGTAGAGAGAGAGAAGAAGGAAAAGGGATGGGTTGCTTGTACTTGAGGCATGGTGTGTACTTGACTTGATTGATTGATTGATTGATTGATTGATGGGACATGTTGTAGAGATTCTCTTGGAATTCATAATGTGCGGCGTTTTTCCTCAAGGTGAACGCGAGCCCACATCTCCTGGCCTGGGTATCGGATTGGTACGTGAGTCACGCCGACGACGTGGTCGCAGGGGTACAAGTTTTAAGTCGAGTTGACTCAGATATGTAAGACTCGGCTTAGGATCGCACGCAAATGTCAGATACAGGTCGAGGGTTGCTAGAATTCGACCGGAAGGACCACGGAAGCCTAAGGAACGGTACAGACTATGATACAGGCCTTACAATCACTAACGATGGCTCGAGGCATTCTGAACCAAGAAAGAATATTTTCTTTTAAGAATTAAATGACCGTTTGATGGTTATGGTTCCGGCATGGGATCGGTTCGACCCATTTAGTGACATAATCTACTACTAGCAGAATGTACAAATTTTTAAAAGATTGGGGGAATGCTCCATGAAATCGATGCCCTGATAATCAAATGCCTCAATAATAAGAATAGGATTCAGAGATATGTGATGTTGTCTTCGTGTATTCCCAAGTTATGCTCTAATACCAACTTCTGTCACGTCCCAAATCTGAAAATTGGATTCATAGGAATCCCGATCGCCGAATCCGGTGCCGACAGCCTTCATAGTACCCCATTCTCAGCTCCTAGCATCCATACACCGTCCCAAAAACGGGATTCTACAAGGAGGATTTTCCAATGTATATTTAACTTGTAATAAGTATAACCACAAGTATACCTAAATCACAAAGGCAACATCATCATCACATATCCACTAATATAAACATTTGAATACAATGCTAAAAGGGAAATACATATGTCAAAAATCAAAGCTCCAAAAGTCCGCTGCACGTTCCAAGCTCAACGCTGCTGTGACTTAACGCCACTTGCACACATCTATCATGCACAAGCTTATAGAAAGCTCAAAGGGTGGTGAAAGTGAGTGCACAAGGTAAGTACCAAGTATGCGTTACAATGCCATAAACTATAGAATATCGGAATAAGCGAAAATACTGACAAGATCATAAATCATACGATATCAGAGTAAGTGGAAATACTGACAAGTCCATGAGTCAAACAATATCAGAGTACGCAATACAGATCAGCTATGCAAATAAGGAGTCATAAAGAGCCAAATATCAGATGCCGAGGATGCAATGTAATATACAATTCTTGATGAGTTCACGAATACCGTCAGCTGTACGTAGACCATATAAATGCAGAAACACAGTAACCTAAAATGCCATATGCCACGAATGTAAAGCAATATGTGGTGCGAATAGAATGACCATGCTGGAGTGTGAAGTCGGGATGATAATACGTAGTATCATAGGCTATGGGGTTCATCACAAGGGACTTTTATCTAAACCAGTCCCATACCTAATTTGGATAGTCAGACTCAATGTGGTAAACTCCTGATCTCAAGTTAGTCACGTGCCCCAATCGAAATCTTGGCCATTGCAAAGGTATACGTAACAAATAGCTGCGCACCACCAGCCCGAGTGGATAGTGAATGAATGGATGAATGAGTATGTAACTCCTGCTCAATAAGTCCACATATCGATATTGTTCATCTTTGGGATCATCACCGGGTCTATTACACTCTACGCCACTTGCCACCCCATTCCGAGCACACAATGGGTAAGTGGAAGAAACCTTACTATTCGCCTGCCCTATCGGGCCGGCTCGTCGATAGCGGACTCATTCCTCAAGCCGGTCAAACTTAACCTACATATTGTCCCCTCACTTAGGCGGGTAAGGTCACACCCTCCCAACCAACCACGACACGGTGGGAGACGCGCCTCGGTGTACGGCCCTCATGCGCTCATATATATCCACTCAGTCTCGACGTTGAGGCGTCCTTTGGTACCAAGAGAGTTTAGAGATTTTCACCCAGGGCCATCTATGGTAGCCCGATGCTAATAACATATTTTCAATATCCCATCTGGCCATCCATGATATGCCTGTGGAGGCTACGGCCCTGATGTTGCTAGGGCGTACAGTAATCACAACACACAATGCAAGATGTGTGAGTCACACAATCCAGTCATGCATCAATCCTCCTCATACCGTGCGTTCATGTGAGATAACCTCCGCCTATCAGGGAGTCTCATAACAACCTGCCCAATGACATATGCAATGGTCAATCACATCTCATGACAAACATGCAGATGATGCGTATGTGCATGTATCTTGATGCTATGCTATCACATACTCATATTCAGTATTAATAATTAGCATCAATAATCGACCTCGACAACGTGGACATTTAACCAACATTGCCCCTAAGGAATGACCCACATAAAGCCTAATATATAGTGGACCCATGGCCTCACACAAGGGCCAAAAATACAACACCATGGGCCTCACTCAAGAGCTTAATACACATCACGATGGGCCTTTCACATGGGCCTAACATATATCATAATGGGCTTCATGCCTGGCCCTCAAATGCATCACAATGGGCCTTATCATATAGGCCTCATATATATCACATTGGGCCTCGATATCTGGCCTCGACAATCAGCCTCGACAATCAGAATCAGAATCAACCTCAACAATTGACCTCAATAATCAAAATCGGCCTCCACAATCGGAATCGAGATTGGCCTCGACAATCGGAATCGGTCCTGATAATCAGCCTTGACAATCGAAATTAGTCTCAACAATTAGCCTTGACAATCGAAATCGAAATCGAAATCAGTCTCAACAATCGAAATCAAAATCGACCTTAATAATAGGCTTCATCGCCTGGCCCTCAAATGCATCACAATGGGCCTCATACTATCATAATGGGCCGCATCACATGGGCCTAATACACATCACATGGGTTGCATCACATGGGCCTATATACATCGGATGGGCCACATCCTATGGGCCCTGGATACATCACAATGGGCCACAACCCTTGGGCCCCAAAACATCACAATGGGCCTCTCACATGGGTTCATTATGCATCACATCAAGGTGCGTCTCAATGGATGGCCATAAATACATCACATTGGGCCTCATATACATTAAGTGGGCCGCATCACATGGGCCTAATACACATCACATCGGCTGCATCACATAAGCCTATATACATCGGATGGGCCACGTCCCATGGGCCCTGGATACATCACAATGGGTCACAACCCATGGGCCCCAAACACATCACAATGGGCCTCTCACACGGGTCCATTATGCATCACATCATGGTGGGCCTCAATGGATGGCCATAAATACGTCACATTGAGCCTCATATTCATCAAGTGGGTCGCATCACATGGGCCACAAATTCATCGCAATGGGCCTCTAACATGGGCCTAATATACATCACAAAGGACCACATCTCATGGGCCTATTATACATTACATTAGGCCTCGACAATCGGAATCGGCCTTAACAATTGGAATCGGCCTCGACCAAATGGAATCGGCCTTGACCAAACAGAATCGGCCTCATCAAATGGAATCGGCCTCGACCAAACAGAATTGGAATCGGCCTCGACCAAATGGAATCGGCCTTGACCAAACAGAATCGGCCTCATCAAATGGAATCGGCCTCGACCAAACAGAATTGGCCTCGACAAACGGAATCGGCCTCGACCAAATGGAATCGGCCTCAACCAAACGGAATCAGCCTAGACATACAGAATTGGCCTCGACCAAATGGAATCGGCCTCATCAAACGGAATCGGCCTCGACTAAACAGAATTGGTCTCGATAATCAGAATCAGCCTCGACCCAAACGGAATCAGTCTCATCAAACGAAATCAGCCTCGATAATCGGGATCAGCCTCCACGCAAGGCGAGGTCCATGGATGGACGACTGATGATGAATCATGTAATATCAATGTGGCCCAATCATTTAGGTTAACCCACTAGAGAATGATGAGAATGAGCCCAACAAGGCCTAAAGGAAGGTCACAATGTGGACGTTAAACCATCATTGCCCATCAATGTGGTCCTTTAACCAACATTGCTCCCAAAGAGTGGCCCTCATAGGGCCAAACATATAGTGGCCCATGGCCTTGCGTAAGGGCCTAATATACATCATCATGGGTCTCAATTGCATCAAATGGACCTGATCAAATGGGCCAAATCAAATGGGCCGATCAAATGGGCCAAATATATCACAATGAGCCTCTACCCATGGGCCCCAAATACATCACAATGGGCCTCTCACATACAACAAGTGGGCCGTACTACTTGGGCCGCACCATTCATCCACTATAGAGATCATTTTAGAGCATTTTCCAAACAATGAATCAGATCAAAATATCATCTGGACCATACCATAAATAACATTGGTGATAATGATTCACACTGTTAAAAATTTAGAGGGCCCACCATAGCATTTATTTCTCATGCAGACTGTTCATAAGGTCACAAAAACTTGAACAATGAGGGAGAACAAATATCTTATTGGTTCAAAACTTCTGTAATCCCAAAAGGGGTTTCAATGGTGAGTGTTCAATCCACTGCTTTCTGTAGTGTGGGCCACCTGATAACTGGCGAGCTAGCTAAATGGATGGACGGCTGGATGAACCACATCCATCAGGGTGGGGTCTAAAAACGTGGCCCACCATGGCGAGCACGCGAAAAATATGTGGACAGTTAAAATGTGCACGACGGGTCCCATCCACATGGATGGCTGGAGTGGGTGCAAACCTCTCGGTCGGAGGTCCCACAGACCTTGGAGGCGTCAATATAACAGCTATATAGTAGAATAGGTGGGTCCCACGTGGGGCCCACCACAAATTATATAAAATAATATAAAATATTATATTTATTATTTATATCTAAATATTATATATTATAATAATATACCCTCCTAGCATCCAGCCGTCCATTGTTGGACGCTGGATGCATTACAGTGGAGTCATCATGTGGGTATGGCCCACCTAAATCCGTCTAATATAATATATTATATTATATTATATTATATATATATATTATAAAATATAATACAATATATATATATATATATATATATATATATATATATATTTATATTATACAATACCACATCCAGTGTCCAGGAAGTGACTCTGGATGGTGGATCCCACGGTCAGCAAGGTGGGTCCACGTAGAGTGGCCCACCAAAAATTATTTTATTATTATATATTATTTTATTATTATTTTATATTTTTTTCATTCTCTAATGCAGTTGGTGGGTACACCCCACTGCCAGTTTACACTTCACCGTTAGCCACCCACTGTCCGTTCACACTTCACTGTTCGTCCAGGCCTGGTAACGGGCTGAACGGTGTAGATATAATACATCCATCAGGTGGGTCCCACAAAGGTGGATGGCATGGATAAGATACCTACTTCATGGTGGGCCACACACTCATCATCAACATCACCAAAAGAAAAGGAGAAAGAGAGAGAGGGAGAGAGATCGGTGTAGTGGAGGGACCTCACCACTATGGGCCCCTCATATGATTACAACACATACATCAAATTGGGTCCCATCACAAGTGGGCCATTAAATAAAAAATCAATGGTGGATCACCCACCTATCGTCCTTCTCCTTAGCTCCTTGAACTCCTATGCCCCTTGGCTTGCCTTTTGATGGATGTTGATGGAGGATGAACAGTTGGGATGAGAAATGAGTGAGTGGGAAAGTGGGCCACACATGTTGCTCTTAGAAATGCTTGCACTTTCGAATTTGCTCTTGGGTGTTTGGAGAATTGCTTAGAGAATGAGAGAGAGAGGGAGGTGATGGATTGATAAGGAATGGTGGGATGGGTGTTGTAAGGAATAGGGATGGGAAGGTATGAGTTTAGTTGAAAATTATGTAAAAGAGGGATGGGTAGGGAGAGAGAGAGTTAACTTGTGGAAAAAGAGGGAATGAGCATTGTACTTATTGTAGGGTGAGGTGGCATTGAGGTATGGTGGTGTACTTGACTTGATTTGATGTGACGGGTCGTAGAGATTCTCTCGAAATTCGCAACGCGTGCCGTTTCTTCAGAATGAACGCGGGCCCACATCTCCTAGCCCGGGTATCGAATCGATGCGCGAGTCGCGGCGTTGGAACCGCGGCGACAGCGCGGTCACTAGGATACAAGTTTCGATGGCATTGTTTTATGCTTCTTTTGTCTATTTCTTTATTTTTATTCCTTTGAGAAATGTATTGGTTGTAATTATTGGTGAAAGAAAGTACTAAATGTAAGGAAAAAAGAATTCATTAGGAATGATTAACCCATATCTTTCCGTAAATCGTCTTATTGTTGTTGCAATTGGTGGTTGAGAGGGCAATTGGATTTTTGGATTTTGTCTTAATTAGTCCATCTTAATGTAGGGGCACCAACATTCAAGGGTGGGCCTCCCAAAATCCTCACTCTTTTAATATACCAACTCACCTATGAGATGTGTAATCGGGGCAGTTGGATTTTTAGATTTGGTCTTAATTAGTCCATCTTAATGCAGGGGCACCAACATTCAAGGGTGGGCCTCCCAAAATTCCCACTCTTTTAATATACTGACTCACCTATGAGATGTGTAATTCTAGGGGCGTGTGGCTTCGGTGGATCCAAGGATCCATTAAGGTGAGTGGAACTCCTGACTGTAGGGCCCACCATGATGTATGTGATTGCATCCATACCGTCCATCCATATCGAAAGCTCATTTTAGATCATGATCCAAAAAATAAAGAAGATCCAAGTCCTAGATGGACAATAACACAAGAAACAATGGTAATTGACCATTTAAAATTTCTCATGAGTCATAAAAGCTTTAGATCAATATGATATTTGTGTGGTCTCTTCATTTAGGTCTTTGTGATATCAACAGGTTGGCTGGCAAATAAATGTTCTTGTTGAATTCATGAAGTTTTTAATGGTGAGGATTTAATCACGACTATTTCATGTGGTGTATGTGGACGCTAGAGGGAGGATTTTCCAGAGGAGGGGAGATTGACTCTTTTTTCCATTGGTTGCCTCGCTTGCGAGAGCTTTTGTTTGGGGGTAAAATGGCGTTATATTTTACCAGAGTCACCACTAACCAATTATTATGATTTTACAGTCGGTTACACCTTGTAGAAACGCTTAGAATTGAGAACATAGAAATCCTTAACTCTAATATAACTAATGAGTTTGTGTTATAAGAATTTTGAGTAAGGGATTGCGGTTATAGAGATGGAAGGTATTAGGCACCCATTATGTTTGTACAGATATACTGTCTTTACTTCACTTTTTTTTTTTTTTTACACACACACCGTAGTGGGATTTCACCACCTATGGATACTCGAACCCTTGACCGGGTGTTGAAACTCTGGAGAGTCTACCACCGGAGCAAGAGTAAGGATCCTCTTTACTTCACATGATCTAATTAATTTTTGAGGAATATGATTAGTTCTTGTGTGCATAAAATGTAATATAATGCAATGGTAATGATAATTGATCGATCTGAATTTCTGATGGGCAGGATCCGATTATATCGACAAGCCGCATAGCATATGTTTGAAGTGATCGAGTGCAGGGGTGCAAAGTATGTAGAAATGGGATGTATGGGATGTTTGATGCTGTATTGATGCTTATGATAAAACAACGACCAACTGACTAAGGTTTTTGGTGGGCCAATTTTGATTATATCGGCAAGCTACAGAGCATACACCCACTAGTTAGATACGATAAAATGATGGAATGCAATGTATATGACAAAAACGATGGCTAATTAGCTAAGGTTTTTGGTGGAACTACTCCGATTATATCGACAAGTCTCAAAGCATACGCCCCCCAGTTGGATGCGAGAAAACGATGAAATGTGATGTGATGATGATGCATGTGAGGAGTAAAGGGGTTGAGAAGAGAATGAGTATTGCACGATGCTAATGCTTTGATTTGATGAAACTGATTGAAACTTAATTGGTTAGATGAATGGTAGTATTACAATGCTACATTGAGTGGCTCAAATTTGAAGTTAAATTTGAGAAAACGATGAAATGTGATGTGATGATGATGTATGTGAGGAGTAAGGGTTGAGAAGGGAATGAGTATTGCACGATGGTAATGCTTTGATTTGATGAAACTGATTGAAACTTAAATGACTGGATGAATGGTAGTATCGCAATGCTAGATTAAGTGGCTCAAATTTGAACTCAGGTGGCTTAGGAAGCTTGGACTCTAGCTAGGCTAGGCTAAACCAGGGTTGGACTCTCTCACTCTCTCACTCTTACTCTCCTTGGTGAAGGGATGACTAGATGACTAAGGCCCTAAGGGACGAGAATGGATGCTTAATCCATTTTGAATACTATGGATATAGTAAGTCCCTGAAATGAGAAGGGGAAGGGGCTATTTATAGCCCCCAAATCTAGTTTTCTGATAATTGTTGATAATCCTAGGGGCAAAAGGTAATTGAAGGGTTATTATTGAAAATTGCCACATGGCATTATCTCATGAGTTCAATAAGGTGGTAAAATGATAATTTTGGATAAGGAGATGACTGTCGAAGTAAAAACACTTCAATCGCACACTCGGGGTCTATAAATGTAATCCCTCTATTGAGCAACCTGTGTAAGGCCCGTGTCCTAAACCGTACCATTCTGTAGGCTTCCGCGATCCTCCCAATCGAATTTCGATGACCCATGATCTGTTTTTGGCATTTGCGCACGATCCTGAGTGGTGTCCTGTATATCAGAGTCGACGCGATCCGAGACTTGTACCAGTGTGACTGCGCCGTCGCTGCGGTTCCGATGCCACTTCTTGCACGCCAATGCAGTACCCTGGCCAGGAGATGTGAGCTCGCATTTAGTTTAAGGAAAATGTCGTGCATTTGCAATCCCAAGAGAATCTCTACAACATGTTGAATCAATCCCATCAATTACTCCCATTAATCACCTTTCATGTCAAGTACAAAACCCTATCCCCAAGCAACCCCAAAGTCAACTCTTTCTCACCCTCTCTCTTACACACCCATGTTAGTCAAGTACACCATCACCTCACATCCATCAACCATCACTCCTCTCACAACAACCCTCTCTCCCTCATTTCTCCAACACATTTTCCAAGCACCAAAATGAGCTCACGTTCAAGCTTCCCATGGAGAGAAAAGTGATTTTGGTGGCCTACCTTCCCATCCCAAAGACCTTCATCCTAACCATTCATTTCTCATCTTCCACCATCAAAGAGGAACACAAACGGACCAAGAAGATCGAACGGTGGGTGCTTCTATAGGCTAGATTTTCATGTTCTTATGATGGACCAAGTGAGGCCTACCGATCAATGGTATGGATCTCAATTCGGACCCTAAGATGTGGCCGATGGCCCACCTTGATCTTCATGATCATTCCATGATGGGGCCATTCTCCATGGACCCCATCATGATGTTTATTTTCTAACTTGAAAGGGGTCATCTAGGCCTTCTATTTCGGTAGAGAAAGGATCTCCACCGCTGATTTTGATCGATGGGCCCATATGAAATGGGACCCACTTAATGTATGTTATAGATCATGCAAGGGAGGGCCCATAGTGCCGGGGTCCCTCCATCATCACGCGTCTCTCTCTCTCTCTTTTCCTTTTTTTGTGATGATGTAGTTGTGTGGCCCACTTGGATGGACCCCACTTTGATGTATGTATTTCCCATGCCATCCAACCCTTTCTTTTGGTGGCCCACGTCCATAGGTGGGGCCCACCTCAAATGTATGTACTATGCCAAAACTGTCCAGCGTCCAGGGACGCTTGGCGTTGAAAGGAAAACATAAATATTAGCCTTGGTTCTACAAGCCTTTGGGGTGAACCACTTGTGTAGGCCCTACCTGGATGTATCAATCTCATCCAAGCCGTCCATCCTCTTTCCTACCTCATTTTAGGCATTAAACCGAAAAACGGAGTCAATCCAAGGTTCTAGCGGGCCATACCATAGCAAATGGTGGTTTTCACCATTGAAATCTTTCCTGATATTTCTATACACTGAAAAATACTTAATATTGGGCTCGTTGGATCTGTTATGAGCTGTAGAATCCAATGGCTGGAGTGGAATCACTTGGAGTGGGCCCCACGTATGAAAAACCTCGAATTTTTATTTTTTATTTTTAAAAATAAAAAATAAAACAACAGCAGTGTTGCTGCTGCTGCTAACAAGGAGAGGACGTGTAGGCGTCCTGTGCTGTGGGCGGATGGGCCAGGGACCCACGGTCCCAGCCGTGGGCCCCACCATGATGTGTGTTTACCATCCACGCCGTTCATTAGGTGGGCCACTCCCAGAAGTGGGCCCCCTCTAAAGATCAGCTACATCCAAAGCTCAGGTGGCCCACGTCATCGGAAACAGTGGGGTGAACCGTCTGCCCTTGAAACCCATTTTGGGTTCACAGAAGTTTTGGATCATTACGAAATTTGTTTTTCCTCAACATCCAGGTCTGCGTGACCTTATGGACTATTTGGATGGCAGATAAACATTACGGTGGGCCCCACATGGGACCCCAAGATGTATGTGTTTTACCCTCACCATCCACAGTAGTGGACGGTGGAGCCCACTATGATGTATGTGTTCTAACCTCACCGTCCACAGCAGTGGACGATGGCAAGCCACCATGATTTATGTGTTTTATCCACACCGTCTACACGTGGACGGTGGGACCCACCATGATGCATGTGTTGCATCCAATCTGTCCATCCACTTTGAAAACTCATTTTATGGCATAAGCTAAAGAATGAGTCAGATCCATAGTTCAAGTGGCCCCCTTTATTATATATATATATATATATATATATATATATTATAATATATACGTGATGGTGGGCCTTCAGTGGACCCCCACCATAATGCATGTGTTGCATCCAAGCTGTCCAATCATTTTGAAAGCCCATTTTAAGGCTTGAGACTAAAAAATAAGATAGATCTATGGTTCAAGAGGACCCCACTTTGGTATATATATAAGGCCCAAGTGATTAGGCTCATCTTGTCATATTTACGGCCCGTTGTTGAGGCCCATCTTAATGTGTATGAGGCCGTTGTTGAGGCCCACCTTAATATGAATATAAAGCCAATGTTATAAGACCCATTGTGATATATTCAAGACCCATGGGTTATGGCCCATTGCAATGTATATAGGGCCCATTGGTGCGACCCATTGATGTGGCCCACTTGATGAATATAAGGCCCATGTGATATGGCCCATTTGATATATTTAAGGCCCAATGGGATGTCCTTAAGGTCCGTTGCAATAGATTCCTCCATGGTTTGTGTAATGATGTTTTATGGCGGGCCATGCCTTGGGAGCAATGTCGGTTTGACGTCCACATTGTAATAATGTTGGTTAAATGTCTGCATTATGACTCTCCCTTAGGCCCATTGATAGGCCCATACTAGTTATGTGTTGGCCGTCTAGGCCCATCTTCGATGTAAGGATAGTTCATTACTTTATAACATACTTGGTACAGTTCCATGATTCATGCACATACGCATCATATGTATAATTGATATGAGAAATGTTTGATCATAGCATAAGCCGTTGGGCTGAGACATTTACGGGACTCCTTATGAGACGAAGTACCCCACATGAGCACGTGGTACGCATGAGATTATTACATGACTGAAGGTGTGACTAATGTATTTCACATTGTGTGTCACGATTCACTGCACGCCCTATCGACATCGGGGCCGTGGCCTCCACAGGCACATCGTGGATAGCTAGATGGGACACCGAAAATGCTTGGTTCTAGCACTGTGGGCACGTAGGATGTCTTTGGGTGGAAATCCCAGAAACTCCTTGGTACCAGGAGATGCTCCAACATCTAGACCGAGTGGAATATAAGCGTCGATGCCTATACCATGAGGTCGTGTCTCCCACTGTGTCGTGGTCGGTTGGAAGGGGGTGTGGCCTTATCCGCCCGAGTGAGGGGGCTATAAGCTAGGCTGAGTATGACCAGCTCGTAAATGGGTCCGCTATCGACAAGTAGGGCCCGATATTGGCAGGTGGATAGTGAGGTCTCTTCCACTCACTGGGCTGTGCAGCTAGGGAGGAGGCAGTCGGAGTGGAGTGTAATAGGCCCCAGTTATTTCCCTAGAGAGCAACCGTACTGATATGTGGAGTTATTGAGCAAAAATTACATATCCATCTATTCATTCACTCACTATCCACTTGAGTTAGTGGTATGTAACTATTTTTCATGTGTACCTTCGTATGGCCGGGATTTCGGTTGGGCGCGCGACTAACCTGAGATCAGGAGTTTACCACATTGAGTCGGACTATCCAAATTTAGGTATGGGACTGGTTTGGATAGAAGTCCCTTGTGGTGAACCCCGTAGCCTGCGATACTACATACTATCATCTAGACTTCATATTTCAGCATGGTTATTTCATTCGCACCGCATATTGCGTTGCATCCTCAACATCTGTTATTGTCTTATTATGTTTTACATCGCATAGCCTGATTAAGGTTGACGGTATTCGTGGACTTAGTATTTGATATTTGGCTTATTATGTTTCCACATTTTTGCATCGCATAGCCTTGGTACGATTGATAGCACTCATGGACTTACCAGTATATTTTCGCTTTATGATTTATAGGCTTTATGATATACTTGGCACTTATCTTGTGCACACACTTTCACCACCCTCTAAGCTTTTGTAAGCTTATGCACGATAGATGCATGCAGGTGACGTTAGGTTGTAGCAGCGTTGAGCTTGGAGCGTGCAGCTGTCCTCTGGAGCTTTGATTTCGATATATGTATTTCCCTTTCAGCATTGTATTCAAATAATTATATTAGTGGATATGTGATGATGATGTTGCCTTTATGATTAGGTATACTTGTGATTATGCTTCTCATGAGACAAATATACGTTGAAAAATCCTCCTTGTATCCTCCGGCATTGAAATTTTTATTATATAGCCATTCCCGATATGGTTCTGACTGCGAAAGAGGATCTGTAATGACCCAAGATTTTGGTACACGTGTGTACACATACATGTATGTACAATTGCCTTCATTAGAGTATACACACATAAATCCATGCATACATCCACGCATCTATGTACGCATGCATCTATCGGCTCATGCAAATTGTGACCGTTGATATGTGTGATCGTTTTGTTTAGTGTGAACTATTAATTAATGTCATTAATGATTACATGATTTTGGTAGAATATATATAAGTTTATTTATAATGCACTCTCTCAACTCATATACTTAAGACCACGTGTTTAATTATTAACTAATCCAAATGTAGCCAACATCAACTATTGACTGTGCACTGAGATAAAACTGATCTTAACCACTAGATTGTTGTTAAAAAATAAAATAAAAATCGAGAAAACCCATTTTTTTGTGGGAACTAACCCCACCGTCCACTTGTATGTGGCCAACCTGAGTTTCAGATCAGCCTCATTTTTGAAACATATATATACTAGGGCCCCACACTCAATATGGATCAGCTTCAGTTTTTGGTCCATGGCCTAAAATAAGTTGGAAAAATGGATGAACGGCATTGATGAAAGATAAACATACTAGGGCCCCACACTCAATGTCTCTTATGGTGAGAACATCCAACGTCTGGACAACTATCCCCCCTTTATATATATATATATATATATATATATATATATATATATATATATATATATATATATATATTGTAATACCCTGGAAATTGGGGGTCGCGCATCCGCTCGACTCCAGAGTTCCCAAGAGTCACTATTACCAGATTTTCATTTATTACATTTAGTCTGTTTAAGTTGCGCAGCTTGGAATTCTCTGAACATGAACATGATCAAGCAAGTATGCTGAGATGAGCAAGGTCGATGAAATATATATACAAGTCCAAAAATAAATGGGTCGCTCCAGGCGTTGCCCAAACAAAACAGCAAAAGAATATAATATCCCAAAAGAATAAGACTGAGCCCAGCGCCCAGCCATCCTATCCCGCCTCTCAAGCAGGCGACGAACCCTCCATTTCCTCCAACTTCGACCCCTCAGATATTTTCTACGTATGTCTCCGTGTAATGGCCTTATTCTATAGATGCATCATGAAAGGGTCTGGTTGGTGTTTTAAAACACCGTCCCAGAGTGGGAGTGAGTGATCAACTCAGTGGGTGCTATTAGCCATAAGTTATAACAAGCATCAATTGTAATAAGAATTTAATGAAAAGCGATCAATCATCAGCATCTGTCTAGTCTTGTTAATGCGCATGCATGCAGGATGATATGATGTATGCCCTCGCCCAACACTCCCTCGTGCGACGCCATCTAACGATCGCCAATGCCAACACTCCCTCAGTGCGACCTCGACTGCCGAGTCGCCAACCTAACTAATGCGATGCGATGCGGTCGTGTTAGCCGAGTTATTAGTTAGGTTCATTCATCCAGTCGATTGGAGAATCTTGTACACCCTACATATTAATGCCCTAATTTGGGTGCCAGGCCAAGATCCCCCAATGCATGAGGCCGAGGCCCTGCGGTCCGTGATCCCGTCAGGTTCCTCATCTTCGACTTCAAGCACATGAGGAGTGCCAAGAGAAAGGGATCGCTCGCGGTCACTACGGGGAGGCGCGGTACCCCAGCGTAGGCCGACAGCTCGGACACAGTGTCCCATTCCACCATGCCCGGCTCACGAGGCTGTGGACCGATTTCAAGTGGGTTGTTGTTGGGCTACAATGGTTGTGGGGAGTCCCAGGTTCCATACAAATGTGAGCAAACAGGGTTAACAATCGTGGTTGGCCAGACAGTAGGCTAGACCGCACGAATCCAGGCAAGCGCATGGCGGAACGACATCGGGTGCAAGCAACCCACGTAGTCTAACTACAGTCGCCCACACACACTCGCCCAAATCCGTGGGTTTAGCCTCAAGGCGGTCCTACCAACGAGACCACCTTAGCTTTCCTCGTTTCCTTGGCCAACCCCAGGGTTTGAAAGGTGGTCCACAACATGTCAACATACGGTGGTATCAACAGGCAAGATCGTCATGTTCTCATACCTCAATCATATAATCCAGATTCACCAAATAAGCAAGCTAATAATTTATGAGCAATGGTGCATGTGTGTTGGGTGTGTTGGTGAGGAAGTTGCTCACTTCCTACAACTCATGGGAACAAATTTCACATGAAGTAAATAAGGCATGCATACCATAGGGCATCAATCATATGAGCAATCCAACAAGTCATCCACAAGCGATCATCAAATTTCAACAAGTCATGTGAGAAGCAAGAATAGCATCATGTGAGGAAATCAAATAAAACATACAACTCCATGCCATTAAAGTAGACATAAATTCCTAGGTTTTCTCGATACTCTCTAAATGCATCAACCGAGCAATCATAATCATTAAACTCATATTGAAATTGGTGCTAGGCCACCTAGGAGTAATAGTCCGCACCTATGGCTCGTTGGAGACTCGGAAAACGCCCTAGGAAAGAGGGCTTTCGGGTGGATCGGTCGGAATCCCTAAATCAAGCTATTGCATGTTAGCATTTCAACCCAAATCCACATTACTACATGAATTTCAAGAAGGGTGGGTGAAAAACTCACCTAGGGAACCCACGGATGGTTGTTGAGGCTAAGGAAAGGAGTTTTCTCCTTGCAAGAGTGGCAAAGAGTTTGAAAGGGTTGGCTTTCTTGGGGCTCACCTTGATCTAGGGTCCACCTTGGATTTTCTTCTCCTCTACTTCTCCTCTTTACTCTCCTTTACTCTCTTTCTCTCTTGGTAGTTGTAGCAAATGGGAGAGGGAGTTAGGAGGGATAGGGTTTATTCCCTAGACTTGGGCCTTTTGGCCCTAAGTTCCCTCAAATTCCCAAAATAGCCTACAAGGTCTCCCTTTCAGAGTTAGAGTGGCCCTAACACTCCCTTGGCCACCAAATTCGGTGGGTAGGTGCCCTATGGCCTGATTAGGGCCTACAAAAAATTTGGGAACAAACGGACGGACGTTTGTGGGGTTTGAGTCGACGGTTTTGATCTTTAAACGGCCCTGTGGGGTCTATTTTAGTAATTTGAGTAATTCTGGTGGTCCTCAGACTATGAAATTTCTAGGATGGGTACTTCATGGCCCGATGAAGGGCCACGCAAAATTTGGGGACGATCGGACCAGGGGTTTGATCGCACGGGTCCGATTTGTGATCGACGGTCACCGGCCCACGATCGGATCCCAGAGTTGGTGGGCAGGTGTAGGAAAATCCATTAGACCTCCACCGTAAATGTGGAAGAGATCCGATGGTCAGATAGCCTGGAAACTTAGTTCCATTGCAAGCGCCAGATGTGGTCCTGGCATGGGTGGGGTGCATTAAGTCAGTGCTAGATCCCACTTCTGAGTGTCGGCTGGGCCCGCGGTCCGCGATGGCCCACAAGCCCAGTGAGCCCTATGATCCCCTAAATTTCTAGATTTTTCTGACCTTCCGGTGTCGCGGTACAGCCAGGACAGTCTGTAGCTCAGTGTAAATGGTCATCCGGCTTGGCGGCCCGCACTTCGTCTTGCCATGGCCTGTCCGGTATAGGCAAATGGGCTAATCCTAGATTAATTAGCTCATTGTATCCCTGCCACGAATGTTTCAAACGTTCGGTCCTGCGGAACAATCCTACGTGGACGCCTCAGGACACTGTACCGATTGGACGGGATGTTACATTAGAGAGAGACAGAGAGAGAGAGAGAGACGAAGGAAACAATCAAATAAAAAAGAGAGAGGGAGGGAGCGAGAAAACTTTGTAGATCAAGAAAGATAGAGAGACTGGAGTAGGGCCGGATCATCAGGTTTTTGAGGTAGGTGATCTAATCCTAAAGTTTATCATTTTCAGTTAATTATTATGATTATTTATTCCAAAATTTTAATAGGAATATTATTTTCAATTGATTATTATGTGAGTAATCCTACTCATTTATGAATTTTCTATTTTTATATATTTCTGAGATTTAAAATTTGAAATAAATTTCTTAGAAATAAAATTATCAAATTTATTTATACATGATGTTTATATTTTTGAATTTAATATTAATTTAATTTTATTAATTCATAAAGTTCAATTTTATTCTAACATCAAATCTGAAATTTAGTTTTAGGTATATTAAATTAAATTCACTAAATTTAGACTTTAATTCTAAGTTAGAATATCTGATTTAAGTTTTGTTTGATTAGAGTAAATATTAATTGCTTTATTTCTGTCCTTTTGAAAAGAGAGAAAAAAAAATTTATATATAATAAAATAAACAATTTATCTAAGTTTATATTTTAATTTAGAAATTCTTAAATATTTGTTAAGATTAAAAATTAAATATAAGTTATTCCTAAATTGTTTTAAAATTAATTAATCTGAAAGTAAATTATTAAAAATAGATTAAATTCAAATTAATTTATGAATTTATTTAAATTAGTAAATTTGCATTAATTTTAAAATATTTTTAATTAATGAGTATGTTAGTTATTAAATTTAATTATGTAATTAATTCGAATTATATAAAAAAATCAAGTAAAAAAAAAGTAAACCAAAAATTTTAATTCCAATAATTTATAATACTTAGAATTAATTATAAAAAAATTAATTTAAAATTTGAATTAAAAAAATAATAGTATCCAAAGTTCAAATTAATAACTTCCTTTAACTTATTAAATTTAGATATAAAAATAAATAATAGAAAAATTCTAAATTTATATTTAAAATAATTAGATTAAATTTTTTAAGATAGATTAACTTAAATTATTAAATAATAATTTAATTACATTATTAATGTTATATTATAGAAATCAGTGTAATATTTTTGTTTTTGTAAAGATTAAAATCCAAATTTTAATTCTAAAATTTTAAAGAGTTAATTAATTTAAATTTAAATGAACTTAAGTTTAAGAAATTTTTTCAAAATTTTGGAATTGATACTAAATTGATTAGATTTCTATATTTTGGAATTCTAGTAATTAATATATATTTAAAACTTTATTAAATTAAAATTTTAATAAAGTATAATATTAGATTTTTAACTTTTAAAAAAAAAATCTTTTCCTTATAGTTTAAAATTTTTGTTTAAATTAAAATTTAGATAATTTATCGATTAAACCTAAATATACATTCTCAATGAATTATAAAAGAGAAATTAAAATTAGTTACAGTTATTTCAATATATATATATATATATATATATATATATATATATATATATATATATATATATATATATATATATATATGTATGTATGTATAATTTGTTAAGTTTATGTGATAAATAAAATAAAAATTTTAACTTTAGAATTTAGTGAATAAAAATAATAAATAATTTTATGCTAATATTTAACATTATTTAAGTAAAAAAATTTGATTTAGTTAAAGTTAGAATTTAAATAAAATTTCTTATACATTATTTCACAGTAATTCTTAAATTAAATAATAGTAAAAATAATATTTTATTTAAGTTTTGAATTATTAAAGTTTTAATAAAATTATATCTAGAATTATTAATTAAAAATAAAAATTTATATTGTTGATATTTTCAATCGTGAAACGATGATTCATCTTACATACCATATCAGCCCAACAACATGAACAATAACAAACCTTGATTGGAAACAACCGTGACAGACTAACCTGAAATTCAAACCATTGATCAAATAGACCACTTAAGTATTATTTTCTTTTGGTAGATGGTGTCTTGAAACTCAACTTCTCACGCATTCAGCGAGTGTAGACAGCAAGTTAATGCTATGTGTTGCGTCAGCGAGAGAAACTCATTGGGAGTGTAAGCGTGGGTCAGGTATAGCATGCGACGCTAAGTAGGTCGTGGGCGTATGGTCTAGTAAAGAAATCGACGATCCAAATATCAGGTGGGTGATTCTCCTCCATTTCTGAACTTTCTGATTTTATGTATTTTCGAATTTTTTTTTGACATAATGACTTCAAATTAATATTGTCGAATTCCTTTATACTAAATATCTACTTTTCTAAATTTTAGCATTTACTGAATCTAATTAACTTGTAGAATTAGATTTTAATATAACTTTTATTTTTGAAAATCAGGTATTAAGATTTAGACCTTAAAACTGCGTTAAAGTAACTGATTTAAATTAATTGGTTTAAAATAATATTAATTAATTTGATTCTAAATTTTGATAAAAAAAAAGAAAGAAGGAAAAGAAAATAGCTTGATGTTTTAGTAAATTTCGGGAATTGAATTTTTACGGCATTGAATTTCTACACATTTTGTATAGAACTTGTATTGTTGTATGGAGATTTAAACAATTAAATTATTTCGCTACTGATTTTGGAATAATTAATGACATGCATTCATCTTTATTGATTACGGAATTGTGAAAAAAGAAAGAAAAATAAAGAAATGATTATGGTATTAGCAAGTAGGACAATCGTGTCCTTTGGGTGAAAGACCCTAAAGCTAGCAAGTAGAGCAATCGTGTCCTTTGGGTGAGAGACTCTAAAACTAGCAAGTAGGACAATCGTGTCCCTTAGGTGAAAGACTCTAGAACCCGTTGGATCCTTCAGAGTCTCTTTTGTGTACGGCGTATAAGTACAATTGTGTGTGCGGACATACGTCAGAGGTACAATTGGAGCAATAGTCTGACCAGCTAACGTATAAATGAGTCTCTCACCACGAGGTACCAGTGTGTGGGCGTTAATGCAACGTGACCATACACCTAGGTACGGTGTTGTAAGATGTGATGATTAATTAATTTTATTATTGAATTCATGATAATGTAGCATTCAGTACGTCTTTATGATTCCAGCATCGCATTCATGTCATATTTAATATTCAATATTTTGATTCATGTTTTGAATTTCAAGAAAGTACTTTTATTATTTATTTGTTTGATATAAATCTAGAAATTTCAAATTTGGTTGGATAAGATCCCACGAACAGTTATGCTCATACCTAAAATAACAGTGTTTCAAGACATCAGAGTTTAGTCAAAAGAGTAAAGTGGAGTGAAGATCCAATCATCAATTTACTTATCTTTTATTTGTACCTATGAAAAAAATGTATAATAAGAATTTAGGAGTGAGTTTAGGATGTAATAGTTAGAGATTGTATTTGATGAACGTTGTTATTATAATAAGATTAATTAAGTGTAGTTGTAAATGTTTAATATTAAATCATGACCTAGGATTCGGAGTCGGGGTCTAGCTAATTCGGGTACCAAATTTCGGGGTGTGACAATAAAAGAGTCATGCCACGTGCTCGAGGAACGAAGAGGGGGAGTGCTACATGGCCAGCAACAAGCTGGTTGCCGCTAGGCCCCAGTCGAACTCACTGCTCTGGTAGGCGACTTCCTCCAAGTGTGTGAATGCTTTGCCGTAAAGGTTGCTGCTTCGAGGTTTTGCATATTTTTCTAATTGGGTTTGTTTTTGGGCTTGGGTTCAGACTTAGTTTTGAGCTTAAATAAGCGAGTTGACTGGATTGTTGGATTGAGTAGGTTGACCGAGTGAATTAACTTGCCGAGCTGGCACAATGTTCTAGGGTTTTAGGTTCCTAGGATTTAGGATTGGGGTCGACTAGGTTGTCTAGGTTAAATGGGTTGAGTTTAGGGTTTGTGATTAAGATTCTTAAAGTTTAGTCTTCTTTAGGATTGAGGTTTGGTTGAGTATCCATTAGTTCAAATTCAACCAACTCTTCAGCATAGGGTGGAATGTCTACATTATGACCTACCTAAGATTTATGGCTGCTTTATTTTTGGGTTCATTATTTAAAATAAGCTTTTAAAATGGTTGAATTCTATATTCAAGGAACATATAAAATTGTGAGCCCAAAGTCAGGGTCCCACCCACCTATGCGGATATGTGGATCCACCTAAGCTGTGTACAATCCTAGGTAAAAACAGAAAGAAAAAATATCTTGATTTATCTGGCCCACGGTAACGATTTTATGAAATCCAATCACCCATCATATGCCATGCAAAAATTTAAGACTTGGGCTCAAAAATTCAAATTAAGAAGTTATATAAGTAGGCCCACTAAGAGAAGCAGTTTGGAGGGTGAGCTTGATCCCGTCGTGTGTGGAACTGAGTTCTGGGCCGGACGTAACAGGGAGTGAATCACCTGACGGTCAGTAAGATTTTACATAAACATCAAGGTGGGGCCCACCGAGCTGCAGACCCCTTATTCCCTAATTGCAAAGCTGCGATTGCGATGCCGATAAGGTAGCTTATTGAAAACATTTTAAAAAAGGTACTGAAATCTAAATTCCATGTCATGTAGGTAGGTTTTTGTGAAATTTGCCAAAATCCTCATAGGTTAGGGTTCGCTTCTAATTCGCGCCGACGTATGAACGATCTTATCATGCGCCCAATGCAGTAGAGAGGGAGAGGGAGGAGACTAACATGGGGACGAGAGAAGTGTACGAAGAGAAATTGAGGTCTGGTAACCTGTACCACGAGCCCACGATAAAACCCGGCCTCGGTTCTCCTCGCTGCCCCCGTTGTCTCTCTATCATAGACCCTTATTCGGTATATACTCCTTTCCCCTCTCTCTTCTCCTCTCCATTATTTCCTGATAGTATACACAGAACACCTGTATATCATAAGCTCTTCAACTCTTTAGGAATTCTTTCGACACTTCCTCTCACTTACACTGCAACTTGGCATACATGCGAGTTATCTAAGCGGTTCATCAGGTATGGCCCACCTCGTAGATGTCTTATCTCAAGCATCATGATAATCTGATCATTAGGTGGGCCGCATGTTTACGTTGGATCTGATCCGTCTATTTCTCTTGCATACACGTAGCCCGTCTGATGATTGGATCAGACTGGAGTCTTCAATTGTGTGTCTACATAATGATCCCTGTGTGATGAGTGGCTTGGATCTCTCACATGTGTGCCATATTCACAGATCTTATCATACCAGATGTTCTATAGAGTTGTGTCTGGACATGCGGTCAATCCAACCGTTGATCCACACCTTCCATTCAATCTACTACACTTTTCATTGCCACTTTGCAAAAATTCATACTGATAAGATGATCCTAACTGTCCTTTCAAAATCATGTAAAATGGACGGTGAGGATTTCCCTATCACCATTCTTCACCATCCACTTGGAGGGCCACAAGCGCCACCTTCAATTACTTAGTGTGATTCACATGATCCGCCAAAAGACTGAAATCAGTACCACTCGCCGTGTAATCTGTATCGGATTCTGGACTGAAATCAATATCGGGTGGTTTTTTAATCCATGTTATGTTTCTCAAGTGCTGCTAACCATCTGACTTGTAATGTTGAATATGGGGAAAGCAACGATGCACTGGCTAATAGAATCATTTGAAGATTGGGCTGGACTGAAACTGAATGGATGGTCTAGATTGATGATCGGATTGCCGATGTGTCCAAATAATAGGTAGTTGCCTATGGTGCAACTAGTTGTATATGATTTTTCCTCTGGAAGTAATGTGGAGGCATTTTCACACCGGGTTCGAGTGGGGTGGCATGTGGGATGCAGAGGCACACTTGGGGTGGGCGGCCCGCAGAACCTATGGATTTGGGGCCTGTGTGAGGCAGAACCCATGTATTTGGTGCTTACGAGGAGGGTTCAGCCAAGGACCTAACTCATGGATTTGGAGCCTGGGCTATGAGATAAAGGGATTAATTTGCCATGCTCTATTAATTCGAGCTTTTAGAGCAAGTGGTTAATTGTCTTGCATTAGGAAGTTTTATTTCTTAAATCTGAATATTTATTTTGTTCATTTAGGTAAATGGCGAATGGACCATAACTGCTGTTTTACATGATGCAACTGCAGTGGTATGCTTATTTCTGAGACTAAGTTTTTTTTTTTTTTCCCCTTCACATCTTTGCATTCTTAATTGGTTTTCTTGAATCTGTCAGTTTATTTGGAAGTTTGAGTTACTTTGATATGGAAAGACATGGGATGAACTACACAATCCTTACCTAAGGAAATGCATAGTATCTTTGGCTTTTAGCTTGTTACATTGAGGAAATTTAGGGGAATGGTCCATCCACTATGGACCTGGTCAGATGAACGGTTTGGGTCGCATAGGCATGGGCCACTGTACTAACTGAAAACCTGGGTATACTATGACAATGATATATTTCCCACTTAACCATGGTTGTACTTGTATCCTTCATTTTAAACTACTGGAGGCATGTTTTGTTTAGCATCTCGATCTCAAGAAAAAAGAAAAGAGTAGAATTTCAATGTCTTTCATTGCATAGGAACTCAAAAGTTTGTATGTTTGGTCATATGTGGTGTTCGAAGTATCAATATCATACTGTACCGCATCTTTGAGATACTGAAATATTGTGGGAAACATCAGAAATACCACTTCTTTCATGTAATGTAACACAGTTTGAGGGAAACATTGGGGAGAGTTTGAGAAAATGATAGAATTTTTTTTGTGAAATTTTGGGAGCTGTTAACAGACAAATGATTACACACTTAGAACTTGAAGCATCATTGGAAAGTTTAAAAAACACTATGCATAGTAGTTTTCCATTGTTTATGGCACAACTATGCATCTGTCAGCTGTGAGTGATGCAATTATAACTAGAACGAGTTCATATTATTGAAATGTCATACAATACAAGCAATAAAACACAAAGAATACAACCAAAACTAAAAGGAACAAAAAATATACATTGGTCTTAGACCCACATGGAGTTTTGAGCTGGCTTGAAGTCAATGCCCCACTACATGTCTTTTTTTTTTTCTTTTTTTTTTTTTTTGAGCATTGATGAGAATATATTAAGAAAAAGAAGAAGGAAATGTATTTTTTAATTTAAAAGATAATTTTCCAAGAAATGAAAGAGTATGGCCAACCTATAGATCAGCCCACACTCATCAACATATGTACTTTTCCACTTACATTAAGATTTTAAAGGGTAAAAATGGAAGAAATTGTCTTTCATTTTCACGTTAAAAATCAAAATTTCTTGCTTGAAGTCCATGTCAATGCATGAAACTCGTGCATGGATATGGATTTATACTTTTCCTTGCTAAATTGTTGAAAAGAAAAACAAATTTAAGCAAACTTTTCTCACCTTTCAGATTGGGACTAACACAAATTTAAGCCACCAGAATGTTTGGATTGGGACTAACGGCAACAGGAGCTGGGGGGGGGAACCACACCAAAATCAAACTGGAATTTAATCCTGGAGCCATTTCCTAGGGAGAATGACCACCTTTCGAAAACTTTAGGGGCAACCTTAGCAATACCTTTCCAAAGAAAGGAAGCACAATAGAGAGAGGAGGATTTAGTCCACCATCCTTGAGGAGTTAAAACATACTTAGTAGAAATAATCATCTTCCAAAGGCTATCAACCTCGCAACCAAAACTCCAAATCCATTTGCCCAAAAGAGCCTCATTGAGCACCTCCAATCTTTTTATTCCCACTCCCCCATTAGGAAAAGAAGTGCACACCTCCTTCCAATTGAGCAGTGGGAATTTCCTCAAGGACGCACATTCTTTCCATAAACAATCTCTACGGAGCTTGTCAATTCTGAGGAGGACAGACTTTGGACAATAACATAGAGATATGAAATAAATAGGCAAAGTGGAAAGGGAGGCCTCAATCAAATTTAATCTACCACCCAGGAATAACGGATTGCATTTCCAAGGGGACAATTTCCTTTTTATTCTTTCTAAGATCTTATCCCACAGAAACAGGGGTTTTCCTTTGTTTTCCTTCTATAAAGGGGAACGCCCAGATAAGAAGCAAGTAGGGATCCAACCTTACGGCCAAAGGACTCACTAAGGGAAGATATTACCTCTGGAGACAAATTGATCCCCAAAAAACTCACTCTTGGATAGGCTCATCTTCTAACCTGAAACTACCTCAAACCAACAAATTGTCAGACCCAGGAAAACCACCATATAATCATTTGCTTTACAAAACAACGAAGTGTCATTAGCAAATTGAAGATGACAAATGCACTGAGGGAGAATTTCCACTTGGAATCCCTTAAAAAGCCCTGTTTCCTAACTTGCTTAACAAAAAAAAAAAAAAAGAGCCTTGCTTGCTGATCCCTGGACAACATACGACTAAGAGCTTCGGTGATTAAAACAAACAGAAAAGGGGATGAGATCACCCTGTCGGAGGCTCCTGAAAGCCCTGAAGAAACCAAAGGGAGAGCCACTTATGAGCACTAAAAACCTAGGAGAGGAAACACGCCCTCGAATTCCACTATGTTCCCACGGTGAATTATCCTCAGACCAAAATTTTGGCTGATACATTTATTAGGTTATCCATACATGTACAAAGAAATGAAATTGCAGCAACAGGTGTTTTCTGTTAATTCTTAAAGACTGTATCTTTCTTACCAGTTGCTCTATGTTTGGCAGGCTGGCTCAGGAGCTGGTGGAATGCTTAGTGCAATTCATGGTTTCAATACAGGTATGCATACTGCACCCGCAATTTTGCGTTCTGTTTTCACAGAGTTGTTTCTGGCTTGCTTAGATATCAGGTCTGGGTTTTATTTATAAATGTCTACAAGATTTCTTTTAAAGGTTCTTTAAAAGAATTTTTTTTTTTTTTTTGAAAAATGCCTTGTTTTGCTCCATTTTTTTTTCCAGGGATTCCATATGTTCAGAAACATGTGAAGGGACCTAAGTGGCTGCAGTTGCTAATCGGGGTATTGATCTTTCATGTACTTTATTAATTTATTATTATTTTTAACGTTGATTTGTATCATGGATATGTTCTTTATTATTCTATTCGTCTGGAACCGCATGCATATGGTTAGTGCTTACTGCTAAATACGCATTCCCATGTGTACCTACCCACACATTCCTCATCTATCCACCTGGGTAGTTGTGTAAAGCATAAACCCCAAATACTCAAGTGTAGTTATATTATCATTAGCATGATAAATGTATAGTATCCTTGAGTCATTTTGTAGAGGTGGAATCCACAGTGGGTTTGACCAAACCATTGATTTGATGTTGATGGGTCCTGTAGACAATGGGCCATGCCACAAAAAAATCTCCCTGATCAGACAATCCCAACTCTTCACTCTGTACCCTGCAAATAGATGATTAAGAATCTAAGTGAATTAGCAATCTCCGTTCACTAGAAAAATCCCAATTTTGGATAGCTAGGATCTTTCAATCTGGGATAACTTTGGGGAATGCTCCATTCAAGGTAGGGACAAGTAGATCAACTGTCTGGATGAGGATACTACCCATGTCCTTAAGTTGAGGATCATTTGATTCCTATTTTACTAAATGGAATAGCAAGCGAGCTATGCACCATTGCCTGAGGGACCTGCTTTAAATGATGGATTTTTTATTATCATTTCTATATTTTTTCTTTGCACATTCATTCATTCATCAGCATCATCATCTTAGCCCTTTTCTAGCAAATTGGGGTCAGCTTTTAAATGCTAGATTGGTAAAAGCTTTACAATCAGCTGTCCCCCATATATTAATATTCCTCTTTTGCTGGGAAATCGGCAAGGGTAGAGGGCCTAGAGGGTCATATTGAAGGGTCATGAAAGCTCAGTTGCCAGAGACCACTGAGCACTGAGGCATGTGCTTGCACACATGCACACACACACACACACACACACACACAAGGACTTCCTCTCGTATAAAGTAATAAACATTATTTTGAGTGGTCATATACAGTAATAAACAAAGGCACCATGTTGGTACTGAGGCACATGTATAGATGTACCACCATTAGACCAAGAGTGGAAAGGACCTGCTCAAGTAAAAAAAAGTGCTCATATGCTAATATTATCATGTCCAGCAGTGCACTTTATTTAAATATAGCACTTTGCCTAAAAAGGGGAATTTGCAAACAGTTAGGGTTGTCTAGATCATGCAATGCCAAACAAGTTCACTTAGCAGACTTTATCTTTGCACTTTCATTTTTATTTATTTATTTGTGGTTTATCATTTTCTATGCTGGCAGCTTCCTCCACTCCTCTTGTTTTCTGCTGGCAGTGCCGCATTTGGAGGTATGTATCTGCACATATTATGTGAATGAGCAAGCTGTTATTTGGTTGATAATCATTATGTGGATTTGCAAAATTTTTACAAGCTCTCTCTCTTTCTCTCTCTCGTGTTCCATTGACAACAATTTGGTTAACATATGCTTATTGGAATTCTATTGCAACCTCAAAAAGCTTATTTTAGTGAGTTAAAGATTGCATGATGATGTGATGAACATCATCCATACTATATTTAGGAATGAACTGCTAGAATTTTATTTTTTATTTTTATGAATTTGCTGCTGGATATCATTTTCCCCCCGGATGGAACTTATATGGGTATTTTTAGTGGGTACTGGGTAGAACTCGCGTCCATGCCTCATCGACACATGTCAATGGCGTGACTTGCATATGTTAACCAGCATAAAAACACGGCCTGATATATCAACTTATATTCTAATTTTGAAATTGTATTTCTAAGAATAACTAGCGTCTTTTGAACTTTGGAGAATCTCATCTTAATTCGCCAATATGCAGCTTTCTATGAGGCTTTAAATGTGTGATATTCTTGAAACATATATTCTTCATGCAATTTGTTAAATAGGGGCTACATTGTGGAAAAATGCTGTGTTATATATATTTTTCATTGAGAATGACTAGAAGATATATACAAGATCTGGGAGATCTTGGGAAATCTTAAGAGAGTAGCTTGAGATTGAAAGGCACGGAGAACATTTCTTCATAACAAAAGCAAACTTTGAACATTTCTTCATAAACAAAAGAAAAGCAACGGTGAAATCTAAGCAACGACAAGTAGCACAAGGTGAACAAGTAGAGTTGCAATTATCATTTCCAAGCATATGGTGTACCAGAGGATGTGTGTACTACACTTTCAATGACTTTTGGGATGTGAACCATTGGTTCTTCTAGTGGCTGCTGAAGAATTGAGTGACTCTTCCAGTGGCTGTAATTTAAATCGTTGGCTCTTCTATTGGTTTCAGCACTTCTGATGGTTGTGATTTAAATAGTGGGTACTTCTGGTGCCTTTAGAATATTCCATCAACAAAGAAAAAATAGTTCTGGTTAAAAGGCTCGACACATTGGAGAACATGTCATCAAAACAAATTGAAGGCTTTGTAGTGGACTCAAGCCCATCTTAGCAAAATGGGAAAAAAGAAAGGTCCAACAAGATTGAGGACTGGGGTGATGAACCCATAGAAAACAGTTCGAACAACGATATTTGGTGATGATATCAGCTGCTATTCATAAGAGGAGATGTCTGGAAACAAATGGGCAAGTCAAGCTGATACACCTCCCAACTTGGGCAAGTTGCAACTCGACTCATGACTAAACGAGTCTATTTGAATTGCAGAGTCTAAAAATCATGGATGGTGATGATGATGACAATGAGATATGCTTAGGAAGGTGTTGGATGGAAATTAGTAGTAGGAGCAATTGAGTGCCTTGGAATAAACTTCGATGGTAGTTCTCTTGGGAACCTGGGTTTGGCTTGAATAGGTATTAGTAAAGACCATCCAGGTGTGGCAGTGATGGTATTTCCACCCTTTATGCCTGAAGGATTCAAACAAGATCAAGTCACTTGCTCTTAAATTCACAACAGCAATTAATGAAAAAAAAAAGAAAAAAAAGTCACTCGCTCTTCTCCAAGGTGCAAAGCTTTTCTCTTCTCATTTTTAGGAGACCCATAAAGGTAATGTAATTTGTGCAGATGTCATCCCTCTATCAATTTGGACCAGATTTTAGGCCTGGCTTCGGCCCGCCACAGCCATAGAAGTTGTTGAACCTGGAATCAGGCCTGGCCCATTTATTTGGGCAGCCTGAAATAGGCCTGAACCATTAGCAGACTTGGGCATGCATCTGCCATCCATAGAAAAGTAACTGGGATCTCGCCTGCCCCATTTATCTGGAAGGTCTGGAAGTCAGACATGCCTGGCCTGACCCACCACGACCACTGCGTAATATAGTTTGTTAGCATTCTGAGTGTAGACAGGAGCTGACACCAGCCCCATGTGGTGTAGAACTACCCATTAATCTCAATAGTTCTGATTGGTGTGGAAAGTGCAATGCCAAATAAAAAAGAATAGGAAACATATATCAATGTAAAAGCAAATTCAAGCCATTTGAATGGTTACCTCTGACAAAGGAAGAGCTTTAATTCAGGTGTTCTGTACTTTTTATCACAAGTCTGGAACTCAGTGGCTCGAATGAAATCTGGCTGAGTCAACCCGACTACAAGATTTTGAGCCAAGTTATTGGGATGGTCTTTCATGAGTGTGATTTCGCTTCAACTTGACAAGATTCGTCGAGTTGGCTCATCATGACTCAAAGCGATTCATTCCACTGGTCAATTGTTCTTTTCTTTTCTTTTTTTAGTTTAAAAAATGAAAGTTAAAAGAAGCTTATGAATTTCATACTCATGACGTTTGCTACGATAGCAAAGATCTATTACTACTGATTTAATTATTAAATACTGTGTTGAGTCAAGTAAAAGCTCGGTCGAGTCTTTGAGTCAACCCGACTGAAAATTGAGTCAATCGACTCAATTCGAGTTTTCAGGTTTTTGAACCGTCCATCACACGTTAAGACATCGTGTTATATGCTGTTATGAAAAGAGTAATAGAAATTGTACCCTTTTTCAAATGGCATGCTCTTGAAACGAAGAACTTGTTGTTTGGAAAGTGTTGAAACTCCACCCTGCATCTATTCCTTCACTGCTCCCGGTTGGGTCTGATATGGGCTGATATTTTGGGCCGGTTTAATATGCTGTGGAGCCACCCTAATTTGGTTGACCAACGCTTGTTAGCGTGGCATGGTATCAGTTTTACCCAAAAGAAAAAAAGCGCTTTGGAGAATGGCGTTACTTGCGGTTTGGTGGGCATTGTGGGAAGAAAGAAATGCGAGGTGTTTCAATAATTACCAGCAAGTCAGTGGAAGGCATTTCCCAAAGAATCAGATCACTGATTATCGAATGGGCTGTTTTGGTCTCTAAGCTAAAAGGTTGTAATTTGGAATTTCT
This sequence comes from Magnolia sinica, assembly GCF_029962835.1. Lineage (NCBI taxonomy): Eukaryota > Viridiplantae > Streptophyta > Magnoliopsida > Magnoliales > Magnoliaceae > Magnolia > Magnolia sinica. The sequence continues at coordinate 71,248,496 of NC_080587.1, read as the reverse complement.
AGGGATGTAGCTGAGCCAGCGCCTCATTTTGATGTTTTTCTTTCTTCTCTTTTCAGTTTTTGCCCTGGCTTAATACAATCTCGTCATCTTTCATTAAAAAATAAAAAAATAAAAAAATCTGCCTACCCACCTCGAAATGGTGCACAAACCCCATTTGGCCTAACCTTTCCGGTCAATGCAAATAGAGTAACTTCCAAACATTGTTGTCATGTGCGATTGCGTATGACATTTTTTTAAAGAAGAATTTCATATGCCATCATGGCATATGTGATCCAGGTTAGTATGCGATGGAATACTTTTTTGTGCAATAAGTATGCGATCTAGTATGCGATGGAAAAGTATTCCATCGTGTATGCGATGGCATACTCCATATTCGATGGCATACTTTGCAAGTTCTGCTTTTTTTCGGGTAAATTATAAATTGTATTTGTAAATTAAGTTGTAACTTGTAACTTACAAATTGTTCAAGTTGTTATCATTTAGCAATAAATTTTATATGTTCGAAGTTTTTTATAATTAATTCTCTCTTAATATAACATGCTCTTTGTTTTGTTAATTTTTTTGTAAATATAATATGAGGAATTATAACTTATTTTATAGATGGTTTAATAGTCCTTAACACTTAAACTACAATGAAATAGGTACAATCCAATCACTTGTAGTAATTAGGCATAGTTTTTCCTAATTTTTTAGATTTTTTTTTCAAAATTTTCCATTTTTTACATATTTTTAAAATATTTTTTTTAAAAAAAGAAGTCAAGAGTAATATGTGATGGCATATGCCAGTTGCATATGATGGCATATGCGAGGCATATGCGATTTGACAACATTGCTTCTAAATGCACCTCAAGATGGTAAATCACAATTTGGGTCGATACCCCATTCTGCTGATGCATTTGGATAGAGAAACCGTAGTCAGTGTATATGTATCGGCCTTCATAGGGTATGTCCGGCATTTGTCTACAGGTTATGCGGTGCCGAAGTTTGCTCAGCTCTCTGTGACGTCCTACTATGCTGCCTCGAGTGCTTCCCATTATGCAATATCGCGCGTCACTAGATTGATCGAAGGGCCCCACTCTCGTGGCCCACATGAATAATCCAGGTGATCAACCATATAGGTGCATTGGATTTCCGGGAGCCCATAATGGATTCAGCTTCATCCATGGTTTAGATTTTTGTTTCTTCCAGTTTTGTATGTGTAAAGACTTGTAAATGATTGAGAATGGTCAGATGTCTATAAATATTCATATCTATTTGATTGTAGGTTGTGAATTAATTCGAATGAGTCCTGAGCAGATCTGGAATGTTCATCTGGTGGGTCCCAGTATAAATTCTGTAGCCCAAAAATCAGGCTGGCATTTTGCTTATCAAGGACATGGACATGAGTAATGGGAAGGTCTGATGCACCCATCTGCAATGGGGGGTGGATCAGGTACTACCCCTGCCTGTTCAGAGATCGGGACAGGGGAGGCTCTGAGGGGCCACTGAGGGGCCACCATTATGTATGGCTTTTATCCACACCGTCCATCCATTTTTTTCATATTATTTAAGTTTATTAGGCTAAACATAAGGCAGATCCAAGGCTCAAGTGGGCCACACCACAGGAAGCACGCCCACCGTTGAAATCATCTTAGGGCCCACCGTGTTGTTTATTTGCCATCCAACATGTTGATATGGTCATATACACCTGGATGAAGTGAAAAAACAAATATCATCTTGATACAAAACTTGTGGTCCCCAACAAATTTTCAACGGTGGGATTTTAATATCCACTGTGTTCCACTGGAACCCTGGATATTTCTTATTTTTTGGCTCATAATCTAAAATGATATGGAAAAATTAATGGACGGTGTGGATGAAATCAATACATCACGGCGGCCCCTCAAAGCCCAGCCTGTCCTGAGATTCCGCGCCCTCTGCTATGAATGTGTACCGCAGTTTGATGGCCGAAACCGTTGAGATTATGGGACCCACTTGCAAATGATGGGTGGCCCAAAAATATTCTAAGATTGGAAGATCTTGTCCGTCAAAATCTTGGCAAAATTTGAGCCGTTGATCTATTTTTCTATGCATCCAATCCTGGGCCACTGACCAAAAGGCTAGAAACTTCTCAACTGGGATTCATTTGGTAAATGGTCAATCCGTGGATGGAAAATAAGGTTGACCGTATAGCTGGCTGAACCATGGTCCCACATGCAGATGATGGTGTATCAGGACACTTCAAGATCTGATCCGTCATCATGACTTAAATGACTCAATGGACAGAAAATGTGTGTTGGGATGGGCTTGGGCTTCCTTTTCCAGAAATGGTTAGGGTTTGTTTGGACACAGGCAAACCCTATATGGTTTTGGATAATTGAAACATGACATGACCCCGGATACAACCAGTGTCTTAAAATTACACATGTACGTTGAATGGGACCACTAACAGGTGTCTTTAAACCATCCATTCTTTTATATAATGATGGTCCACTTGATTAATGGACTGGACCATTCATCAGTGTCCCAGCCTTAACATAGGGTCTGGATTTCAAGCAAGATCTGGTGATGCCTGATTAGGGCTGTATACAAGCCAAGTTAGCTTGAAAAGCTCTCAGCTTGGTTCAATCTAGCTTGGCTTGAACAATGACTCAAGTTGGGCCAAGCTTTATATGCCCAGCTCGTTTTGAAAATGAGCCGAGTTCAATAACAGTGGATCTCGAGTCGATTTGAACTCGCCTCAAATATATATTATATTTAAAAATAAAAAAGTTAAAAACTTAAATCCATTTTATTTGTCCGATTTTTATTTTTTAATTTTACCATTTTCCTTCTTTAGTCAACCTAACTCCCCGCGCCCCAGATCCTCTCTCTCTTATTTATTATTTTTTTATTTTTTTGGGTTAGCTTGTTAGTACACACCCATGTCAGTACACACACTCCATGTTAGCCACCCCCACTACGAATCGATACCATGACCTCAAAGTGTTGAAACGAGGTATCTCCACTCATTCTGCCAGTTGAGCTATGGATCTGGGTGTCAGCTCCCCTCTCTCTCTCTCTCTCTCTCTCTCTCTCTCTTTGTGTGTGTACTTGCCCGAGCTCGACTCAACATCTTCTTGAGTCATCTCAACTGTACGGCTTGTACTTGGCTACTCGTCCAAGCTCTCTCTCTCTCTCTCTCTCTCTCTCTCTCTCTAAGCACCAACAACAATGTACCTCTATGACTCTATCTAATACACACACACACAAATGAATATTTGATTTGGGAGTTGGGTCGAGTGTGGGTTGGGTCTGTTGGGTCCGGTGGCTGGGTTGAATCAGGTATCGGTTGAGTTAAGTTGCTGGGTTGAGTTGGGTGTGAATTTAGTGCTAGTTGGGTCGGGTTGGGAGCATGCTCAACTCGACTCGAGGTAAACTCACCTTGACTTGATCTACTAGCTTGCCTTGAGCTCGACTCTAATTGTTTGACAAACAAGCCAAGCTCCAATGGTAAGCTTAAAGCCGACCTCAAGGAAAGGAGAGGAGAGCGCGGACAAGTCAAGCTAAGCTTGGCCCACCTCGACTCAATGTACAACCTATGCCTGATGCTATGCCCAGGTTCAACCCAAAACCATCAAATCCCAATCCTATTTGCAGTTGCCCATGTTGGGTCAAATGCAAGAGTTTTCCCTTCTACTGAAATGGTGTGGAAGATCCAGGACGCTCATCAGGTGGGCCACACGTTGATCATGGACAATTGGCAATTCCTTTTTCGACTGTCCACTTTTCATATAAATCCACTTGTTGGTTGAATTGGCAGGACATTCGGGCTAAGGATCCTTAACCATAGGGCCGGCCTGATGAACGGTCTAGATCTTGTAATGTGTGCTATATTGAGCCACGTGGGGCCGTTGTTTCTTGCGCATGCACATTGGTAGCACATTGGGATGTGTTGAGCCATGTGGATCTGATTTCATCTTTCAATTGTCCAATCGGTTTATATGAGTGGTCTCACAAGGTCTGGCCCACCTGAATTTTGGAGTTCTACGGTCCTTTAATTATTTTACTCTTTCCTATGAATATAGACAGTTTGCTTTTTGAGTACCGAGTACTGAGGAAATGAATGATACGTATGAAAAGAATGCTCACACACAACTAATTGTACCTCTAACTAGTTGTCTAGTGGCCCCACCATGGTGTTTGTATGATATCTTGCCCGTACAACAAGGTTGTCCTATTATCATATTGGGATGCCCTAAAAAGCAGATTGATCCAACCAAGAAATTGGGATGCCCAAAGTGAATTATTGTTTTTTTTTTTCATGGTTTTCTAAGATGTGTCCCACTTGATTGTTGGATCGACCTCATTTTTAGGGCATTCCATCTTCATAGTGGGACAACCTTATTGGATGAGTTAGATGTCATACAAACACCGTGATGGGCCTGACATGCCAAGCCGCGTATAGCTATTATGCGAGCAATTCTCTATAAAATAATGAATTAAATAGATAGCCCCATGTATGCACATGGAACCTGATATTCTTGTCGGATATAAGGTGGGTAGTAGTACACTCTTTTAAAGATAGTTTGGCATACCTTGGTTCAATCATTTAATGCAGTAGTCTCTCAAAGAGCTATACAAGGATCTAATTAACGAGGGTACAACTTTTCACAATACCTACCATTACACCTTTCTTGGTATATCCGAGGAAAGATAGAAAGATAACGTTTCCATAAAAGCAAAACCTTTTGTGTGATTAATAAATTTTAATAAAATTAAGCCTTTTTTAGACCTAAGGAATGGACCTACTCCCCTTCTCTACACCCAATTAACTAAACACAACATAATTTGATTTCTTCTTAACTTGTTCTTGAGTTTATTTAAGAAATTATGGCACTATGTGATCTTAATCTCATTTTATTTAAACTTTAATACAATGAGTATATGGAACATTAGTTTGTAAAACCTACTTATAAATTCTATACCAAATCTAGATGTAATCCACACCCAAACCATAAATTAAATAGGTCAAACCAAATCTATTAATAAATAATAAGCCTGGATCCATGGTAAAGCTTGTGTTATCCTCTTTTTTTTTGGGCATCCCATTATTATTGTGTAAATGATTTCCAATGCATCCATCAAGTGTGCCTCTTTACGCTCTCCTTGGTGTCTAAAAACTTAGGTGGGCTAGACTGTAAAATCATGCCAAGAGCTAAAATCACATATTGTGACCCACTTAAGTTTTGGAACAACCTCACTTTTGAGGGTGTTTATCATCATGATTAGATGAATCATTTTAATAGATTGGATGGTATAAACTACACAATGGGGAAACAATTTGGAAGTTTTTTTTTAATAAAATAATAGTAGGCATGTTGGAGTTATGCCTTGGAAAACTAACATGAATTTTAGCTATTGATGACAACGGAAGGTATCCAGTGATAGTGATGATCTTGAATATATATCATTATGGGTATGAGATGGACATATCAAGAGTTTAAATGTAGGAGTATTTGAAATGTACAAGGTGTGTTAGAGATTTCTCTAATTGTCTTTGAAACTTATGAGTGAACAAAATAATTCTTGACCAAGGGAGAATTGTCAGCCATGAATATCAGTATTCTATCATGTCATCACTACTTAACAAGTTATAAGATAAACATGTGGTTACCATCAATATTATGTAGTTATTTTGTGTGAGGGAGTTGATGACGAGTCAGGATGGAAGGTCTCCATCATTGCGTATGAAAATGAGTCTGTGTGCCTTTACCCTACTTCATTTAGGTGTGTGAGTATACCATAAGAATATGCTTTTGTTTTCAACTCACCGGTCTCTCGTATCGGTGGATCGAGTTCAAGTCTTTAAACTAAAATGTCCATCATGCCAAATTATGATCAACTTGGGGATATACTAACTTGATTGATTTTAAACCTGTGAACATGTGATGAATTCAAGCTCTTAATTACATGTGCTTTGGCTCGCTTCATGAGCTTACCAGTCACCAACAAAAGTGGGTGTAGTTTGGTGCATCCATTAAAGTTAGGTTGACGCTCACATAATCCAACAAGGGATCCATTAGTTTCCTAGGAACTCATTTATATCTTAAATCTTGGGGATCATATATTCATCAAGTGATTTTTTGTTAAGCCCAATACTCAAAGATTTTACAAATGTTTTCAAATGTTAAACTTTTGTTTCAATTGTTAAAAATATTTTAATCATACTTAATAATGATTTGATGATTTGATATGGTCAAGTCTACTATTTGATCCACATAGTATTGGATTAAGGTTGGATGGACACAATAATAAAATGATTGGATCAATTTAGGTACAATGGTTAAAGCACAGGATCACAAGATTCTGATATAATAAGGCATACATGATACCATTGGGTGGTAAAGTGCCATATATAACTAGTATATATCTCCTTAAACTCTTAACTCCTTGTAAATCTTATCATAAAGGAAGAATAACTTAGAAAAGAGAGACTTAGACGTTCTACCTTCTAAGGCATCACCTGTGGAATGTATGGGTTCCATTGTGTGAATAGCTTTGTGTGCCGTCCTTGATCCTTACTTCAAGGGCCAACATGTGACTCTCATCCTCTCCCAGACTTGGGATCGATCTGGGAGAAGAGTGAAGGAACAACAACGACAAACAACAGTTCCTTAATGACATCAGATATTCATAATCATAGTATTTATAATTTTGAAACCTAGAAACTAGATAATATCTGAATGAAGATCTTACTATTGTAAAAAAAAAAGTTTTTGAATATTTTCATTTTCTAATACATTTTGAAAAATCCCAACAAAGTGTCATCTTCCTAATTATCTCCACTAATTTGCCCACCTAAGTTTTGGAATGGCCTTCTTTTAGGTGTCCATTCATCATAGTCAGACACATCATTTAAATGATTTGGATGGTGTATAGACTACAATGATGGCCCCACAATCAATTTGGAATGTTTTTAATGATAGGGTCCCAAACCAACTGTTCCATATGGTGTGGCCACATTGAGTTTTAGACCAATCTAATTTTTATCATCTAAGGTTAGCACAAGGGGGCACATATGATGGATGTCTTACACATGTGACATGTGGAGGAACAAAAGGCATGGTAGGGTTAGCTTATGGTGCTTACCTAGGGGTGTACACCAACCGAACTAGCTTGGTTAGCCCGCTCGACTCGACTCGAAAAAGCTTGATTCGACTTGGTTCGAAGCTGAATTCGAGCTGAGTTGAGCTGATTTTTTTAGCTCGAAAATGAGTTCAAGCTCGACTTGGATCGAACTCGGATCGAACCAGCTCGGTGACTCGGTTACTTTGATATTGATGTTGCTCACTGTTTGATGAAATGACTCAAAGAAGTGTGGCTAGTGGCAAGGAAGGTATGCATATGAAACCAACACCCTCTTTTTCTTGATTTTTATGTTGCTTAGAAGATGTTTGATAAAATACCTGTAAAACCATTGCTGCTATCTCAAATACAGTGAGATTTTGAAGGTGCAGTCCAAGTGTTTTTGAAAATGCCTCAATGACGAACTCGGCCCAAGTTAGCCCGAGCTGCTGACCAAATTGAGCCGAGCTGGCCAATCAAGCTTGAGGACCGAGCCGAGTCAAGTTCGAGCTGAGGTCAGCTAGTGGCCGAGCCGAGTCGAGCTGAGGCGAGCTTGAATCGGTTTGACCCGATGTACACCCCTATGCTTACCCTACCATGCCTTTCGGTGGGCCACTCATCATTTCTCATGTTTGGTGGGCCTACTGATCAGAACAAAAAGTTGATATGATGGAATCTGATGTTCAAGATATAAAAGCACCAGACATAGGATAGTAGATCCTTGGAACCATTTGATGATGCCAAAACAGATTAGTTGATGAGAGAAGGCAAACACCATGGCCCACCAGCTGCATGGAATCTTCTCTCCTCTTTTAGTGGGGTCTACTTCAACTAGGAGGAAATGAGAAAGTAATGTGGAATTAAAGAAATGTCATCTCACCCATGACAACATGACAACACATTGCCAAACATACATCCGAATGTATGGTACGTATTATATGTTCAGGCTCTTTGAAGCCCACCCTTAATGTGTAAGTAGGATCCAGACCGAGCATCTAGTGAGCCTTCGCATGTGAACCCTATCCAGATCCAAAGCTCAGATAAGACACCCACGCGTCAAAATTATTTATGATAGAACAATCTTAACCGTTTAATTTGTGGCCTACGGTTAGATGGTTAAGAGGGGAGAGAGAGAGAGAGAGAGAGAGAGAGAGAGAGAGAGAGAGAGAGAGAGTAAAAAAGATGTTGCTCATTCAATTGAAAATATCCTGAATATTAGTAGCTCAGTTCATTCAATCTGGACAGTTAATCGGAGGAAAACAGACCAACGGACTGGATTACCAATCCATGAGTTCCACTTACCATAATTAAAAAGCTTGTATACCATGCAAAGATGCAAGCCATCGTATCTTAACAGTGTTTTGTGAAAATTTTCTCAATTGCGAATAATTGCTGGCAGACATGCTCCTCCACACATGAGAACCTGGCATGCGTGTGAGACATCCGAACCATGCATCGAGAGGGACCCCACCATGTAGATGATCTGACGGAAAACAAAGGCCAGTTCACTCATTAGGACCGACGCGACTCACCTGTGAGGTTACAAGATTCCCCTGTAACCTCAATCTCTGTGGGGCCCACCGTAATGTTTGTATTATATCTAATCTGTCCATCCGTTTCACCAGATCATTTTAGAACATTAGCCTAAACATGAGATAGACCCAAAACTTAAGTGGGCCACTCCACATGAAAGAGTGCAGATGGAAACGCCCACCATTGAAAACATTCTGGAGCCCAGGATGATGTTTATATACCATCCAAGCCCTTCATAAGGTGATTCCCACCCATACGAAGGTAAATCACAACCATCAGCCTGACCCAGAACTTCTATGCCCCCAGAACGGTGAGCGTTCAATCTCCAGTGTTTCTTGTGGTGCGGTGGATCCCCTCGCGTTTGGAATCATGTGCTAAAATGAGCTGTCCAAGCTATTGGACGGAGTGGATATAACACAAACATCACAGTGGGCCCCACAGAACTATGGTTACAGGCAAGTCCCATTAGGACAGCTTCACATTTACGAAAGAGGTGAACTTGGGTCCGCTTTAAAGTATAAATGAGGTCCACCTGATGAGTGGGCCAGCCCAATTTTACGGCCATGGCATCTTCTCAGTTGATCCCATCTGATACACGGCTTGGATGTGGCACACGTGCCAAGATCTACCATATAGTTTTTTTGGCAAGTTCCAAAGTGGTTGAGGTGGCACATCAATCCAATGAAAGCTCTTGAATATGAAGTATCATGACCACTTCAATGGGACGCGGATTATCTACTGACATAGTCAGTGGGTGCCGAATTGGTTATTGAAGTGACGTCACCAAGTTCTGTGAGCCCCACCATCATGTATGTGTTATATCCACACCGTCCATCCATTTGGAGACATCATTTTAGGGCATGACATAAAAAACGAGGGAGATCCAAAGCACAAGTGGACCCCACTGCAAAAAACAGTGGGGATTAAATGTCTACCATTAAAAACTTCCTCAGACCAAGCTGATATTTGTATTTTACCTTCATCCATATCTGTGTTAACTTATGAACGGATTGGATCTAAAATAAACATCATGGTGGACTCAGGAAGGTTTTAACCGTAAACATCACCGTCCTCACTGTTTTCTGTGTTGGGGTCCACTCAAGGACTGGATCTTTCTCAGTCTTTGGCACATAGCCTAAAATGATCTCTCAAAATGGATGGACGGTGTGGATATAACAAATACATCATGGTGGGGTTCACAGAACTTGGCGACATCACTTCAGTTGCCAAATTCAGTACTGACACTTCAATGTAAGAAGTGGGCCACATGCTAGTGATTGAATTTATTAGATGTAACGTATTTTCATGTGTCTGTCTCTAACCTCCACCTACCTAATTTCGAGTCTGGAAGTTATGGAAGCCCCGCACCATCACATTGAGGAGATAGGTGATGGAAGGTATGATAATTGATGGATTTTACCTGCATTGCACGCATTCACTTCTTATCGGTGTATCTGATGAAAAACAAGGATAACCTTTAATACTCAGGCTGAGTGTCGTGCTCGATACGCCGGCCACATGAGTAATCCAAATTAAAATATCTAAGTTGTTATCACTAATTTAGATAGATCATAAACAAAATTTGGTAGGATTTGGAAAGCCTAGGCTATCCGATTGGTTGAGATCAAAGATGCCCATAGGTCCCAATTCATCAGCCGTCCACGCAATCAGCGTCTAGGATTGTTCCACCAATGTGATTACCATATAGGATATACAGACTGGGTGGTCTTGTTATATATGCATATTCGAATTGAGAAATTATTTATGCATCAGTAATAGAGATCTAACTGGTTAATCCTAAAAGCATACCTAATTGGAAAGATATTTTCAATGCCCCATTGTCTTCGAGTGATGCTAGGTCTTCCGTAGATTTTTATATCTGACTTAATAATCATGTATAGGAATCACGGTTCAAGCGTCTCGACTCAGACCTATTTATAATGATTACAAGTGTAGTGGAGATAATTAAATCATTCAATCTAAATAATTCAACGATCAGATCTAAACAGATGATCATATGTGACCCACCTGATAAGAGTGTTATAAGTTGAACTTGAGTTCATGTATGCAACGTGTGCAATTTCACCTTCATCCTGATGATGTACCCATTCAGTATAATCGGGCCCAATGGTTTGGCGTCCCAGACCAATCATCTTTCGGTGCACTCTGAAACTATTTTAGATTTGAAATTGATAGCCATTCATCCATGTCCTTTTCTTAGATTCATCTAGAGGTGGGCACCAGACGACTCCATCCGACTAACTCAACTCGTCCGACTTATTCCGATCCAACTCGACCTAAACCGAATGGGTGAGTCAGTCCGAACCGAGTAGGCTTCGCCCAATCCGAACTCAAACCGAGTCGAGTTCGAGTTACCTAGTAACTTGACCCGACTCGACCTGAAACTCGATCCGGTTTGATCCGACTCAATCTGAAACCCGATTCGATCCGAAACTGAACCCTCTAACTCTACCCGCCGCACCCTACCCTAACCTGATCTTAAAATCTCTCTCTCCCTCCCTCATCCTCCTCATCTTTCAAGCCCGACATCTCTCTCTCTCTCTCTCTCTTCCTCCCTCATCCTCCTCATCTTCCAAGCCCGACAACCACCCACCACCACCACCCTCCTCCTCCTCCTCTTCCTCTCTCTCCTCTCCACTCTCTCAGTCTCTCCCTCCCTCATCTCTCAATCCAATCGGTGCCAACTCGACCCGACTTGGTACTTTTGATCGGATCAAACTCGGTCCGGATCAGTCCAGGCTAGACCGGACTCAGATCGAGTCAAGCATGCTGGCTTCGATATCGAGTCGGATTGAGTTCGAATCAAGCCTATTTCAAAATTGGATTGAGTTGAGTCAGCCCTAACTCGGTCTGACCTGACTTGATGCCCAGCTCTAGGTTCATCCCTGAACTTGACGTGGCCCATCTTATGAATGGTTTGGATGCACACAACACTGTAGAATAAGCTCATTCTAAAAACCTTGAAGAGTAACCGGCCTCGTGATTCAAATCCAAGTATCATTCATCAATTAAGATATCCATCAATTCATTAACAAGATGGCCCACTTGGTAGCGGTCAAGATACGCTTCAAAGAAAATGTGTGGTACGAAAATCGTGTTTCATTCCCTCAATTTCAAAATATATGATGTGATGATGTGACCTTGAATAAAATTATGGATGTTAGCATCTAATCTCATTTTCTGACCATTGAATGCATTGATGGAAGGTGTGGATCATCCCACCTGTAGAGAAATACAACAAAAGAGACAAATGATCAATGTCACCGATCAATCCAACATGAAAGGATGGCCAAATACCTATCACAAGTCTAAAGATGTTCCCTTCGTTCATTGATCTCAGATCCATATGATAGGCGGCCCACATTGATGCGCATCTACACCAAATTTCCAATTCTAACAAGTGGGGCCCATGATTCGATAATCCAGACCATTGGGATGTTGTATCCACCTGTGAATTAGAGTATGGCTCAAAATCTGCTATCAGTACAATCTTGACCTTTAGAACTGTGTCCTATAGACCACTGACATTTAATTGAAGGAAGGTCTTGAAATTCATTGTGGATGTATTCCAATCCGGGAGATTTTTGAAGCATATTCCATCCAAGTTGGGATTGAACAGATCAACGGTCTTGATTACTTAAATATGGCCCCACCTCTTGTAATTGAAAACCAATGTATACCTTGTGAAGCTGCAGTGCGGTGTATCATAAAATTCCTCTACTTTATAGCAATCATGTGAAAACAACCTTTCATCTTTTTGATTGGCCGTCCAAAGCATTGTAAAGTAACGGTTGAGATGCTCCTTGGGTGGTCCCAGTTTCTATCCTCCCGCAACATGATCATCCCACATGGAAGTCAGGGATGGATGTAGAAAGCTATCATTTTCATGCGTTGGCCATCCTTGGATTCCTGTGATAGTTCACCACCATCTTAGTAACCACGGTGATCCATCCATTTTATGCATGGGATGGCCATATGGAAATCCAGACCGTCCAAATTTCTGATCCGAAGTGTTGATGGACACCCAAAAATCTCAAGTAACAGAAGACCGTCCACTTTTTAACTATTGACTGTCCATTTGATAGCCAGCAATTGGATGGTTAGAATAGCTCTATCAGTGACATGTCCCAGCTTTGCTCCATCTACAATGAGGTCTATAATATGGATGGTCTGGATGGCTGAGGATGAGTCACTACCATTTAGAAAACAACCGTGAACTATGTACATATGTTCTCATGTGTGGCACGTGGGGCTCAAGTAGTTCAAAAGCTGGAAAGTCAGACTCGATTGGCTGTACGGGTCTGACTCAAAGATATGTACGAGTCATCAGTTGACTCGGCTCCATGATTCTCTACAGGTTAGACATGATCCCTCTGAGTTGAGGGCGAGTTGACTGAGTCAACTGGGTCAGGGGCGAGTCAACCGAGTCAGGGCCCTTTTTCGTAAGGGGTAAGTCATAGGCAAGTCAACCAGGTAGAGGGCCCTTATTTTTTTTAAAGGGGTGTGTGGGGTCCATGCAGTAACGCAAGGGTGACAATGGAGAGAAGCTATTATGGTGGACCCTCTACCACAAGAAATTAGTTTAATTTCATGTGCGTCGATGGTCCACATGCATGCAAACTGAGTTTACAATACAACTCAGACCAATATATGGTTGAGTCCAGTTGACTCGGTTTAGTACTGATTTGAGTCACCAAGGTTGAGAACTATTTTCTCTACCCCACCATCAACTTAAATGGCTTTCTATAGAGTTGGGCATCGAGTAGAGTTGGCCTGAGTTAGGCGGACCCGGCTTGATCTGGTTCTGAAATATTACTAACTTAAATTCGACCTAACTCGGTATTGAGTCCAACATGCTTGACTCGATCCAAGTTCAGGTCTAGCTTGGACTAATCTGAACTGAGTCTGACATAGTCACATGTACCGAGTTGAGTTGAGTCGAGTCAGCACCAAGCCGGGTCAAGTGTAGAGTATGGGCTGGAATCACAGCTCAAAATCTAAGTGCACCTATCAGAATTGCAGTCTCTCCATCAGCTACACCACAATATATATATATATATATATATATATATATATATATATATATATGGGTTTCAAATCAAGTCAATATTGAGTTGGATTTCAAGTGGAGTTATTGGGTGACCCAAACTTGACTTGTTTTGAGTTCGAATTAGACGAAGCAAACTTAGATCAAATCGACTCACCCACTTGGTTAGGATCGAGTCAGGTTGAGCAGGTTAGAGAAGTCAAGTCTACCCGGTCAACTTGTCCTGCTCCCAGCTCTAGCTTTCCACATCCATCCTCCAAAAATATCTTGGATTAAATTCTCATGTGTTGGATGGCCCATGTGCTTATGGATCCACAATGAATGGCTACCACCTATCTGCACACCTCCCATTTTCGTCCACTCATCGAACACATGGTCGGTCCATGATGATTAGGACACATAAAAAATGTACAAGCCCAATAACACCAGTTTGATAGCAGTGAAATACTCAAAGCCAGGCAGGTGACTGGAATGATTGTGAAAGAGAAGGACGTGATTGTAACATATGTCCTACAAGTCGAATCTAATACATTGACGTTACACCCATCCAATCTAATTCCATTAAAAAAACAAAGGGGTTATAAGTGTCACTCTCCTTTTACTGTGAAGCTGTCCACAATAACTTAATATTATACGGAACTGAGCCAAAATTTCGAAAAAATGTTGTAAGTGTTACTATCCTTTGAGAGTGAAGTGGGCCAAAATAACTTAATATTATACCGAACTAAGTCGATTTCCAAAGAAAAAAAAGGTTATAAGTGTTACTATCATTTTATGGTGAAGTGGGCCATATGATGTAGAGCCAGGTGTTGAGCCAGTCTCATAGAGATGGTCCCAACTCATGGCTTTAGTGGCCAAGAAGGCTTGTATTAGTGAAGGGTGGTTGTTGTTAGGGTTTGGGGACGTGGGTGTTGGTGGTTTGAGGTGGGCCATATAAAAGAGACCCATGGGACTAAAAATAAGTCTAGGGGAATTAGGTTTTGGATAAAGAGTGTTGTTGAGCAGACAGTAACTAAGCATATATTCAAGTTGTGTGGGGCCCACCATGATGTGTGAGTACCATCTAACCCATATTTTATGCATATGTTACAAAATCCAGCCTGATAGATAACTCAGGATGCCCCACCGTAAGGGAATCATGGGGGAAATTGGGGAGGTGGATGCCGGCCGTTGAAACTTTGAGATGGAATGTGGGGTCTACTGTGCTGTGTATCTGTCATCCAACCCATTCATCAGGAGAGTCCCACCATGATGAAAGGATGCAAGAAATCTCAATCCGTTTATAAACTTAAGTGGGCCACAAGAAGTAAATATAGGTGTACATTTCTCCCTGTGGTGTGTCCCCCCTCCTGAGGAGATGCATCAGATGCACAGCTTGGATCCACGTAGACATCACATGTGGGCCCTACACAGCCTATGTAATCATTCCCGTAGAGGAATGCTAAGTGCACTCAACAAAAGTTACCTTATGAAAATAAGGAAAATGAACGGTTGTGATCCACACCTGTACAAAACAAATGAACGGTTGTGAAAATTTTGATGTATTTCCACTTGATGATCGGTAATGGTTTTCTTAGACATATCATTTACTCGGTGAGGAAGGCCGGATGAGGTAGATTCAAAACTTAAGTGGGCCAGACCGCAGGAAACAATGGG
This sequence comes from Magnolia sinica, assembly GCF_029962835.1. Classification (NCBI taxonomy): domain Eukaryota; kingdom Viridiplantae; phylum Streptophyta; class Magnoliopsida; order Magnoliales; family Magnoliaceae; genus Magnolia; species Magnolia sinica. The sequence goes on along the minus strand of NC_080587.1, from coordinate 71,233,153 downwards.
GATCGAATGCCCACCGTTGAAACTTTGTCGGGGTCCACAGAAATTTTGGGTCAAGCTGATATTTGTGTTTTCTCTTTATCCTGGTGGGAATCACCTTATGAACGGGTTGGATGACTTTTAAGCATCACGGTGGGGCCCAGGGAGGCTTCATCAACGGTGGACGTTTTCATCCCCACTATTTGCTGTGGTGTGGCCCACTTGAATTTTGGTTCTTCCTCATTTTTGGGCTCACGTCCTTAGCATGAGCTGGCCCATCAGATAAAAGGTCTGGATTCGTGGACCATGGGCACCATTGTTATGGAATTTCTCAGCAGGACACAATTCGCATTCTGAATGCATAAAGATTCTAGGATTATTCATTCCGAGGGTTGTTTATATGATCCTAGCCATCCAATCAGCAGCCTTCTGTCGTTCAAAAGATACATTGTTTATATGATCCTAGCCATCCAATCGGCAGCCTTCAGTGGTTCGAAATATACATTGTTTATATGATTCTAGCCATCCAATCATTAGACTTCAATGCTACCATGGAAAAAAACTGGTTAAAGGTCGAAAAATCAGCGAGGGAAAGAGAACATTAGTAGTGTATTTTATTGTCCGACAGATGTGATTTTTGGAACGTAAGCCATCAGTAATAGGATCCACTAGATGGACGGTCCGGATGGATACAAAACCAGCGGTATGTATTTTAAAGAGATGGCTCTACAGTATTCCTGTCCTCCCGGCTCGCTCTACCTTATCACACTAAAAGCGAGAATCATACAAAATGAGTCATGCATCTCTGGAAGAGGCCGGATGCAATGCAAAGCTTTGAAGGTTAAGCTTAGCCTACAACCCAATTTGTGGGGCCCAATGTGATGTTATCAAGAAATCCAATCCGTCCATCACGTGCGCCCACTCATTGTCTTCCTGACTTTCATAAACCAGCCTGATATATAACTCATTTGGCTCACACCGTATAAAACAATTGCCTAAAACTTCTAAAATCATGTGGCATGACCAATCTCAAGAAATTGATACGTACTGGGTTTGTTATTGGGTCTATTGGAATATAGATCAAATCTATCCATTTTTTTTGTAGCCCGCTATTTACATGAGAAGATGTTAACTTATTATTAACATGATTAGAGTTGGGCATCGACCGAGTCGGATCGGATTAGGTCCAACTCGACCCGATTCGAAATCTCGATAACCTGACCCGAACTCGATCTGATCCGAGACCGAGTCCGGGTCACCTAACTCGAACAGATCCGGAATGTGTATGAGCTGATCCGATCCGAGTCCGACTAAAATACTATCTCAAATTCTATCTCAAAACCCTATAATCACAGACAAAGAGAAGAAGAAGAAGAAGAAGAAGAAGAAGAAGAAGTAGAAAAGAAAACTCTAAATCTGTGGCCTTAAATTCTATCTCAAAACTCTAAATCTGTGGCCCTAAAACTCTAAAGAAAGCTCTAAATTCTATTTCAAAACTCTAAAATCACTATTGAATGATGGATTCCATAACCATAAAAATCCTAAATCTGTGGCCCTAAAACTCCCAAAATTAGAAGCTCTAACTCTTCAATTTCTGCACTTGAGAGAATGAAAGATAGAGAGAGAATGGGAGAGAGATACCTGATGCCTGATGGTGCGTGAGAGCTTTGAGAGAGCTTTGAACGGCGTGGATTTAAAAATACATCATGGTGGGCCAGAGAGTTTTGACACCAGCTAGCTGGCCGGTGCGGGGTCACCTTCCAAACGGCGTTACACGCATCGGCATAGGAGGCGGGAGTTGGAGCTTTGAGAGAGAGGGAGAGAGAGAGAGAGAGAGAGAGAGAGAGAGAGAGAGGCGCGATCGGGTGTTTTTAGGTTAGGGTAAAAAGTATAATGCCTTTATATAATACTCGATTCCGGATCGGGTCGGGTCGTCGGTTCGGATCCACCAAGATCTGAATTCGATCCGAAATTCGTTCGGATCTGAATTACCCAACCCGATCCTGACCGATCCAGACCGTCGGTTCGGGTCGGATCGGGTCTGATCGGGTCGGATCCACTGGATCTGATCTATTTTGCCCACCTCTAAACACGATATCTGTGTGGCCCACAAAATCTGATAACTTATAACGGTGTCTGTTCGATATGAACTTTTTTCTTATGATGTGGTCCATGTAACTAGTGGATGTTGATCATGCTTCTAACCATGGCTTTTTATAAAATTTTGAGGTTAATCGATGGAGTGGATTCCACATATATGCGATAGTAGACCCCACAAACTGTATATAAACACACTTAGAAGTTTTCTTGTGGTGTGGTGCATTTAAAAAGTTTTTACAATAAGAGTTCAATCACCATTGTTTTTTGTAGTGTAGTCCATTTAAGCCTTTGTTTTGCCTCCTTTTGGGGCTCATACTCTAAGTTGTTCTGTTAAGATATATAGATAGCATGGATAAATTACATACATCATAATGACCCATAATAATCAATAACAATGGTCAGTGGCCGTTCACTCCTAACTATTTCCTTATGCTTCGGTCCACCTTGTCTGTAGATGTAATTTATTCCTTGGCTATAGAAAGCAATGAGATTGAAAACATACCATTGAAAACTTCTTGGGGGCCACAAAATTGTTGGATGTGACTCATTCTTTGGCCCATGACATTAAATTAAATTATGAATACAATGGACGGATAAGATCTTCGACACATATCCCATGGAGGGCCCCACAGCCCTCAACACATTATCGATAGTGGGCCCCACAGATAGCATCTTTGTAGTGTTAAGGGTCATAGTTGCGGTTGTCATGTGTTAAGGGTTAAGGTTGTCATGCATTAATGGTTGAGGTTGTCATGTGTTAAGGGTGGAGGTTACCAAGGTGGAGGTTGTCATGTGTTAAGGGTCGATGTAGTTATGCATTAGGGGTCGAGGTTGTCAGGGTCAAGGTTATGTCTTAAAGGTTGAAGTTGTCGTGGTTGAGGTTGTTATGTGTTAAGATTTGATGTTGTTATGTATTAAGGGTCTAAATTACTGCGTGCATCTAACAACCTCGACCTGTAACACATGACAAACTTGACCTTTGACACATAACAACCACCACCCAAACCTGTAACACATGACAACCTAGACCCTTAACACATGACAACCAAAACTCTTAACACACGACAACTTAGATCAAAATCCTTAACACATGACAACTTAAACCCTTAATACATATAACCTAGACTTAACATATGACGAGCACTCCAACCAAAGCAATACATTACAAAATTCAAATTCTATCTCTTTCATCGACTTCCACATGACAACCACAACCATTCTTATCTACATCAAATTCTTTTCGACAATTACTTCTGCCCACGACAACAACAACCTAAGTCATTCCTTTATATCCACAATTAAATTAAAGTGACATCTATCTCAAAGAAAATTTTTATTTTACAATAAATAAATAAACAAATAAAATGTCTTCAATGTATTAGCGACTTTAATCTTTTAGAAATATGGTTGTTGGAGCAAAAACAATACTTTTTTAGGGCCTTAAAAGTTGTAGGTGGTGCCCATATGTTAGAGAAGTTCATGGCTATGAATGTACATCAGAAAATGCAGCTAAAAGGGGTGGTGGTGGGTCCGTGAAAGACATGTTTGCAAAGGAAGAAGAAGCTTTAGAAAAACAGCAAAGAAAGTAGAAAAATAAGCTCCTAACTGTCACCAGGTTCTAAAGTAAAGGCATTTTTATCCATTAATTCTCCAAAAAGTGATCAAAGGCCAACTAAGGGATATGTTTGAAAGGTCATATTTTTATGGCTTTTGACAATACCACAAAGCTAGTATGGTCAAAATCCCTTTGCAAAACCACCAAAGTGGGACCAGAATCACCTATAACACATGGGCCATGTGGGACTACTGTCATATATAGGTAAATCCACTCCATCCAACAGGCATAACCATTATTTTCACCATACATATAGTAGATAAGCTGATTAAAAACTCATATGAACCACACCAATGGCATCAATGTAAAATTGCTCCCCAAACCACAAGCCTGCTGAAGTTTTGTTTTAAGATGATTTTTGTATCTTCCCTTCATCCTGGTGTGTTACACATTATTAATGGGTTTGATGAAAGATGCATGCCATGGTGGCCCCAAACAAACCTATGGTTGGCATCCCATCTCAATTATTCCATGTGTTGTGGCCCATGTGAGTTATAAAACTACCTGATTTTTGGCTTCATATCCTGATAACGAGGAATAATATCCAACCTGATGGTGTGGATTCTATATATGCAACATAGTGGCCCATGGGCTTGATGTTTTACAACTGCATAGAGCAACCAAGCTTTGTGGAGTTCACTGTGCTGTATATGTAAAATCCACTCCGACCAACAGTTGCTAGACAGTATTTTTACCATATATGTATATGTAGAATGTAAACCCAATTAAAGACCCATATAGGTCACACCAATGCTAATTGTCTCGACCCAGATTTCAAGTACCTAGCGTATACTTCGGACCCGAGATCCATGTCATGACTTGTATACTAAGTGCACTTAAACTATTAAATTGCTTACAAAAAACTCATCTACTCAGTAGCTTTACCGTAGATCTACGTTCCATTCATACCAAGAATCATCTCATAAATAAGAAATAACCATTTATTTCAAATAACTAATCATAAACATAGTTAAGGACTCTCCCATTCGGGGTCTTATGAAATGAAATAAACATGTTCAACAACTTGAAAAATTAATTAACAGTCTAAGAAAATCATATATAATAAAATAAAATCATGGCTACTCTAAAACTGTAATTTCTTCCTCTGTCAAGTAGGGCCACGTGTCCCTTAAATCTTCCTCTAGCTCGGCCACGTATTCCTGTTCTTGAGCCATCGGCTCACCCTCATTCACATCTGTACGGTTTTTCCATTAATAAAAAGGATAAGCTGGCCAGGTCCAGTGAGAATTCCCGACATGGTTATTTACATCAAATTATAATAGAGTGCCCAATAATCATGCACAATATAAATTAAAAAAATTAAATGCAAATTAAATACAAATTAAATGCAATAATACATCAAGTGGGAATCCGTCCACTTGCTTGAGTTGGAAACCTGTCAACCCGCATATGCCCCTTAGCAGGCTTCTACCATCTGGTAGGCATAGGCAAGGCCCGCATCTACTCCTTGAGTAGGCTTCTACTAGTATAGTGGGCTTCTGGTAACGATTCTACCAGGATATACCATCCAGGGAGGTCCCCCAGGAATCCAGTACAGGTTGTGCATGCAATTGATAGATGCACCATATAATCATGAATCATGTATTGCATAGGTTATTTCGATTATCATATTTAAATCAACATGGTCTAACACCTTAATCAAATCATATCATTATTAATACAGAAATCATATTTAAATCAACATAGTCTAACACCTTAATCAAATCATATCATTATTAATACAGAAATCACAATCCCTTAAATTAACTAAGAGTACATGGAAATTAAATCATGGCAATTAAATTATATCAATTAAATCATGGTAATTAAATTATGGTAGTTAAATCAGGATAATAATACAACACATCAAACAATCCATCTATTTTAACTTGATGGATGAAAAACACATCGGGATCACTCACCTTGATGTGGTGGAGATGATTCTATGAACCAACGGTTTGAATTGAATTAGGACTTCCTAAAATCGCATAAATAAGAATTTTTTTAAAATCTTACGATTACACATAATGAATATAACGTATGATCTATTATTTATTCAGATCAATATTGCCCATCCAATGGTCTGATCTGTCTAGAATTTAAGATTTTAATTTATTTTAATATTAAGAAACTAATGAATGGTGATGATTTAATCATACATTTCAAATTATGTCATATAATTTTCTGTGCCAAATTGTATTTTTTGAGCAGAGAATTATTCTTCCATCTTCCTTTTTTTTTCCGTTAAGTTAAGAAAGAAAATTGATAAATATATGACCAGTACGGTCCATTAAGGTGTCGAATCGATCTGATTTTTAAAAAATATTATATAATTAATTGTCGTAACACCCATGAACGGTACGGATCATACTGGTTTCTGTCCAAAAAAAAAAAAATTACATTCTACATATTAGCCCTGTGCATACCTTAAAATCTCATGTTCTATACTTTAGCAAGTCATGCGCATACCTTCTTACATGAATTAATTAAACTTACATAATGGATGTTTGATTGATCCAATCCATCCAATGTGTAGATCATGCTAATTACATATTACATAAATAAAATAAGAAAAATAATATAAAATTACTTACCTCAATAAGTAAATTCTAAAGAAATTCGTCTTTTCCACTTCCCCTTTCGTATTCTTTTTTTTACGAGTTATTCCTTGCTTATTTTAATTTTAATAGAACTCTTACTCTCTTACGTTTTTTTTTTTTTTAAGAAGGAAGGTTGGTTAGGGAACTACGAGATACGAGGAACGAGATTAGAGGAAGGATGACGAATGGATCTGTTTTTCACTTAAACTTTAAAACTTAAAATTTTAAATTTAAATTTTATTTTAAAAAAATTACGGGTGTTACACTAACAATAAATAATTACTCACAAAAACTGCAAAGTTCACAAGGTTTGGCCCACCTAGGTTTTGTTTTAAGATGATTTTTATATGTTCCCTTCATTAGAGCTGGGCATCGAGTCGAATTGGACGGAGTTAGGGTTGACTCGACTCTATCTGGTTTTGAAATAGGCTTGACCCGAACTCGATCCGACTCGATACCGAGTTCGACATGCTTGACTCGATCTGAGTCCGGCCTGGCCTGGACTGATCCGAACTGAGTCTGATCTTATTATAGGTACTGAATCGGGTCGAGTTGGCACTGAGTGGGATTGAGAGATGAGGGAGGGAGAGACTGAGAGAGTGGAGAGGAGAGAGAGAGAGAGGAGGAGGAGGATGAGAATGATGGTGGTGGGTGGTTGCCGGGCATGGAAGATGAGGATGAGGGAGGGAGGGAGAGATTTTAGGATCGGGTCAAGATAAGATAGGGTGTAGCGAGTAGGGTTAGATAGTCGAGTTTCAGATCAAGTAGTATTTCAAATCAAGTCACGTCTAACCAGATCGAGTTTTGGGTCGAGTTACTATATAACTCGAACTCGACTCGGTTTGAGTTTGGATTGGGCGAAGCCTACTTGGTTCGGACCGACTCACTCATTCGGTTCAGGTCGAGTTGGATCCAAACGAGTCGGACGAATCGAGTTAGCCGGATCGAGTCATCCTATGCCCACCTCTACCTTTCATCTTGGTGAGTTACACCTATTAATGGGTTTGATGAAACATGCAATCAACCACACTCATATGGTTGGCATTTAATCCCCATTATTCCATGTTGTGTGGTCCATTTGAGTTATGTAACTAACTGACTTTTAACCCTCAATACTATCGAGAGTAAAGAATCTGACGGAGGGAGTGGATTTCAGGCCCCATGGACTGGGGTGTTTTACCAAGTTTTGCAGGTATGCTGTGATGTATATTCGAACGGATGTTAACCATTGTTTTAACTGTATATAGAGAAGATTAAAAACTCATGTGGGCTACACCAACGGAAGCCATTTAAAATTGCTCCCAAAAGTGCAAAGTTCACATGGTAACCGTTCAATCAAAGATGCAGGCCATGATGGCCCCAAATACAAATCGATGGTTGGCATTCTATCTCAATTGATCCATGTATAGTTGCCCATTGAGTTATGGAATTAGCTTATTTTTGGACTCCGGTCTTCCCATTAAGGAATGAAGAACCTGATAGACGGAGTGGATTATATATATATAAAACATGGTGGGCCCTTTTTAGTCAATGTGTAAGATAGGTGCTGTAGAGGATTTCAGTCCATCCAAGTGCATTGACCTCCCTCTGGATTTCTCACTCACACACACATATTCATGCATGCTTGTAAGATATGAAAACCAATCATTTAGCAATCCCCACCTCATCTATTCCATACCTAAAAATAAGACCATTCAGATCATTGGGTGGGCCACACTTGTGCAAAACCAATGAACGGTTATGAGAGATCAACCAACAGACTAGAACTCAATGCATGATTGTGGCCCCATCTGTTGATTATGTTGTCCTGGATACTGAGAATGGCAGCTATCCATCAGGGGATCACCTGATGAGCAGCTCAGATGTTGCATACGTGCGACTCTTTTCACGTGGGAGGCATGTGGCCGCTCAAATTTCGTATGAGGGTGGCAGGTACGTACTCACAGCTTTGATGAAAATGACAAATCTATTCTTCTCTTTTTTTTATAAATACCTTTTGATTGATACACCTCTTAAACGTCCAAACTAAGTTACTGTTATGGTACTGTTGTGGACCTGTGGTGCATAAAAAGGACATTTTTGGATACCACCCATTTTTCAATTTTCATTAATTTGTCAGGACTGACACATTTCTCATAAAAGCTGCTGGCCCACCTGTTCAAAAAATAAGGTTACCAAGGTGAGGACCGACAGTCTCTCAGACGTCCGCATTCCATACATATGTCATGTATTAGAAAATCTAAACCGTTCATCAAACTCAAGTGAAATTTCAAGTCTAATAGGCACCCGAGTGGGCCACAATCTTAAACTTAAATCCAACCATTGGCAGACTTTCAATAGGAGTTGATTATGGAGAAGTAACAATTTGTTATGGGAAAAATTGAACTGCCTGGTGAGATACGATGCCAAGAATTGACAGAGCAATAGTCTCATCCACGGAGTTGAGCGGGTCAAGCCCCGGAACTCGATAATAAAACTCATCGGCCAAATTGACCTCAGCCTCAACCTGATCATCTGGACTTCAACCTTGGAAGAAAAATGTTCAAAGAGAATCCGCATCCTATCGAGCTAGGGTTGATTTTATCATATCCTAGCTAAAAAACACATCGACCAAGGTAGAGTAAAGAATATTCTTGAAAGTAGATTCCTACTTTACCGTAGACCCTTCCAGCACATTTGACAGATCTACTTATAAATACACCCCCTACCTTGGGTGGAAGGTACGTACAAAAATCTTTACTCCAACCACACGTTATCTAAGCTCATCTACCTGACTCAAATATCAGAGGGTTCCCGGCCACAACCGTAACCCCCATTATCCTTTGTTCTCTACTGGTGCAAGTACCCAGTAGCCTACAAATGAAGTTGCAGGTTTAACCAAATTCTAATGATAACACAACCTATTCTCGATGGCGCGCAATTACATGTCCTTCTAATGATGACACAACTTATTCCCAATGGCATGCAATTACATACCCTTGAAAATTTACTCCCAATTTCATAAATTTTTTCTTGAGATGGGAATGTTGATCTTATTACATGAAAAGAAAAGGAAATTACAAAAGCTTATTTGGGTCATGACCATGTTTTAATTCTTGGGATGGGACCACCTTCTTAATTGCTCTTTAAGTGGTACACATCAGTAGATTTTCCTTGATTTACAATCTCAGCAATGACGTAACATGTGTACTATCATTAAGATGTAAGAGTCCATAAATATTGTTTTAAATGATATTTAAAAAAAGGAAAAGGTTGCTTGTGCATGATGAAAGGTCGAGATCACAGATCGGACCCGCCGGAGATGTGCAAGTTGTGAATGTAATGCTGACGTGTGTAGGTATATGACCTTATTTTATCTTCGAAATAATTAATAAAGTCTTCATAATTTACTTTTTAAATATTTTCTTATAACATGAATAAATTCAATTGTGTGGAAAAGTGGAAGAATGTAATAACGGGCCAATGAAGCAGATTTCTCACCAAATAAAATCTTGCAACTATAAATTCAAAAATACTCTCTCTCTCTCTCTCTCTCTCTCTACATATATATATATATATATATATATATAATGGGAAATGGTTCTACGTCGAGCTGTGTGGGCACACCGTGATGCATGTGCATTTGATGGGTCCCATTTAAATTATGGGATATCCCAGAAATCATCCGTATACAGAACTCACGGGAGCCCATTTAAATTAAGGGATATCCCAAAAATCATCCGTATACAGAACTCACGTGGGCCCATTTAAATTATGGGATATCTCAAAAATCATCCGTATACAGAACTCAGGTGGGCCATACTATCTAAAATCATGTAAAGACATACCTAAAACATCTAAAAGTACTTGGGGGGGCCCATCTAAAATTTGGATACGTATGAAACTTGGTTTGACCCCTCATACAAGTGGGAAACACATAATTGATAGGCTGGATTTGTGAACCACATCTCGGTAGATCCAACAAATGATTAGAATGTTTTAATGGAAGGGTGACCCCTCTCAACTTTTGCATGTGGTGTAGCCCCACACAAGTCATGGATTAGCTTGATTTTTAAGCCTGAGGCCCACCATGGAATAGTGCATCTTACTGATAGGGTAATGTTCGACAAGCATCACGGGGGCTCACACAGCTGGACTGCACAAGAAATTCCCGGGAGGTGGACTGCATAGGACCATTTCTATATATATATATATATATATAGGAAACATTTATGGAATAAATAAATCCATTGCCCATCAATAATCAAGTTTGGGATTAGCAAACCTGGAGAAGTAACAACTTTCAAGCGCATGAACATAAGTAAACATCCACACGTGGTTGCATACGTCACAATGTGACACGTGCGTGAGATATGAGCTTTTGATCAGGTTAGCTACATAAGCTCTTAGATCTTCTGTTGTAAAAGTTAGGCCATTTCACACCTCAGGTGAGCCATATCATATCAAAATAAATGAATGGCTAGAAAAAATTAACCATCAATTTTAGCTTGTACATTGTGGCCCATCCGAAGTGTGAAATTGTCTGACCGTGAGGCCCACCTTGATGTATGTGAAGTATATCCACGCCATTCATCCATTTTTCAAGCTCCTTTCAGGGCATGAGCCAAAATAATGAAGCAGATACAAATATCAGGTGGACCACACTATAGGAAGTAGTGGTGATTGAACGATCACCCATCGTTAAAAACTTCCTAAGGTCCACCATCATGTTTATTTTTCCATCCAACCTGTTGATGAGGTCACACAGATCTGGATGAAGAAGAAAAAAACATAAATCATCTGATCCAAAACTTTTGTGGCCCATAAGAAGATTTTAATGCTCAATCACCACTGTTCTTTGTAGTGTGCTGCACTTAAGGTTTAGATCTACTCTATTTTTGGTCTCATGTCTTGGAATGATATGGAAAAGGGATGGACAGTATGGATATACTACACATAATCAAGGTGGGCCCCATGGTCAAGGTCGCACCTAATCCACTCCTATAATCAGGGGTGTACACGAACTGAGTTAGCTCGGTTAGCTTCGCTTGACTCGACTTGAAAAAGATCATTTTCACTCGGTTTGAAGTTGAGTTCGAGCTGAGTTGATCTGATTTTTTTGAGCTCGAAAAAATTTCAAACTAAGTTCGAGCTTGGATCGAACCCCAACTCGAATTAAACTAATCCAATGACTCGGTTACTTAGATATTGATGTTGCTCACAAAGTGTTTAATGAAATAACTCAATGAAGTGTCTGCTAGTGACAATGAAGGTATGTATATGAAACAAATATCATTTTTTCTTAATTTTGATGTTGTATAAAAAGTGTTTGATGAAAATATTTATAAACTCTGCTTTTGTTTTAAACACAATAATAAATTGCACTGCACAACACTCGTTTGTGAAAAGATTGCAGAGGCTTGATTTTGGCTCGAAGTCGGCCTAAATAGGCTGAGTTGCTGACTGAATTAAGCTGAGCTGGCCAGTTAAGTATGAAGACCGAGCTAAGCTAAGTTTGGGCTGGCGTCAGCTAGTGGCCAAGCTGAGTCGAGCTGAGGCGAGCTCGGCTCGGTCCGACTAGGTGTACTCCCCCACCTAGAAGTCACATGCTCGCTTCATGATTGTGTACGGATCTACACACGTGTGGAATTATCAAACCTAGTAAAACACGAAAAAAGAGTGGTTGAATGGAGGAAACTCCTGCCTTTTACTCGGGTTGGATTGGCATGATTTATCTCCGCCAATCACGTAATCACCGTACGTTTCAGGACCACTTACACGGTCCGTGCCATTGATATAAAGAAAGCCAACTAGCACCAACTATCAGTACGATACATACGTATACATCAAGCACCAAAATATCAGGTCTATTCATGAATGAAATGGACCACACACCATCATGAACAGTTGAGAGTAAATGTCTACCCTTGATTCTCGTAAAGTACCTACCATATTGTATGTGGCCCATCCAATCAGTTGATATAAATTATCCGTTGATTCAAGGGTGGGCATTCTTTCCTAACTATTCCTATTAACGTGGCCCGTTGATTCATTGATTGGCATGAATTTTGGGTGGGGCCTACCTTTTTGCAGTGAAAACATTTGTAACGAGACCAGGTCTTCGAATGACCTGAATTTTGAGGTGTGCCATAATCTCTGGCAGATATTTCATGTCAATGAATTGAATGGCATATATACAACATGGTCGAGCTTATGTGAGAATCAACGGTGGATGTCCACTCTCAACTGTTCTTGATGGTAGGGGGAAACGGATTGGCTACTCCCCCTGCCACTGGCTAATGGCTGATGGTCGTTGCTCTGTGGGCCCCACTATGATGTATGTGTTTCATCCATGCCGGCCATCCATTTTTATAGATCATTTTGGTGTATGATACCAAAAATGAGGTATATCCCAATTTCAAGTGTACCACATTACAGAAACATGGTTTAATGAACGCCGACCATTAAATTTTTTTTGCGGCCCATAAAATTTTTAGATCAAGCTGATCTTTGTTTTTTCCCTTCATCTAGGTCCGCATGACGTAATCAATGAATTGGATGTCAAAGAAATAGTACAGTGGGCCTTAGGAAGATTTTAATGTTGGATATCCAATCACTCTTGTTTTCTGTGGTGCGGTCCACCTGAGATTTATATCCCTCTCATTTTTGGGACCAAGCTCTAAAATGATCTGTAAAAATGGATGAACGGCATGGATGAAACACATACATCATGGTGGGGCCCATAGAGCACTAACCACTAGCCACTGGGCTAGTGGCTGGGGGAGTAGCCAATCCGTTCTTAGTCTTATGTATATGATGCAATGCAATGCACAAGATCAGATATAGCATACGCTATGAGTAAACTAAGTAGGTTTACGAGTAATTCAAGTGTTGAACACTAGAAAGCAGTAAGTAAAGTTCTAGGTTATCTTAAAAAAACCAAAGAACTAAGGCTATTTTACTTGAAATTTCCAGCAATATTGGAAGGATATACCAATGCAAGTTGGATATCGAGTGCAGAGGACAATAAGTCCACTACAGGGTGGATATTCACTTTAGGAGATGCAGCTGTATCTTGGGGATCTAAGAAACAAACTTGCATAATGTACTCAACTATGGAATCTGAGTTCATAGCTTTGGCTGCTAAAGGCAAAGAGCCTAATTGGTTAAGGGATCTTCTATTAGAAATCTCATTCTATATGAAGCCTATACCGGCTGTTTCACTTTATTGTGATAGTAAAGTCATTCTAGCGAGAACCTATAGTACCTATAATGGGAAGTCCAGACACATAAGTTTGCGATATGACTATGTAAGGCAATTGATTGAAGATGGAATCATTGCTTTCTCATATGTAAAGTCAAGTAATAACTTGGCTGATGTAAGCCCCATATCCTAGACCATACCGTTTCGTAGACTTCCGCGATCTTCCCGATCGAATTCTTACAACCTTCGACCCTTAATCGGTATTTGCGTGCGACCCTGAGTCACTCGCCGTCAACCCGAGCTGACTCGACCCGAGACTTGTACCCTAACGACCGCGCTGTCGCTGCGGTTTCGATGCTGCGTCTCACACGTCGAGACGATACCCTGGTCAGGAGATGTGGGTCCATGTTCGGTGAGAGGAAAATGCCGCGCGTGCGAATTTTGAGAGAATCTCTACGACTTGTCACATCAATCAATCAATCCATCATGTTAAGTACATGTCAAGTGCACATCACCTTTCACCCATTCTCAAGCAACCCTAAAGTCAAAAAGTTCTTACACAAGCTCATACTTTTCTTAAACCAAGCAACTCCAAAGTCAAAAATTTCTTACACACCCATCACTCATCACATCCATCACTCCATCACCCATCTCTCTCTCTCTCTCTCTCTCTCTCTCTCTCTCTCTCTCTCTTACAACCCTCTCTCTCATTTCTTAACTTTCCCAAGCAAGCAAGAAAATCCCACGTCCAAGCTCTTTCTCTTCTCCATGAGAACTTTGTGTGTGGCCCACTTCCTACTCTCTCATCTCAACCATCCAAACTCCATTTCCTCCGTTGGAATCGAAGCTAAAGAACAAAGGAAGTGAAGGGAGCAAGAAAAAGGCGGTGAGTGATTTTGGATTTTTGTCTTTCATTCATTTGTTTGATTTAAGGGTCCATATAGGTGGGACCCACCTTGATGTACGCCTTGTAACAAGAGAGGCCCATAGTGGCGGGGCCCCTCTGTTTTCTTCGATCTTTCTTTCTCTCTTTCCACCTTCCTCTCTCCTCTTTCTTTCTCATGTATTGTGGACCCCACAATGAATTATGATACACGTCGTCCCATCCTTAGGGCCCACCTTGCTAACCGCCTTTGGGTGGGCCTGGACGTAGGAGAACACAAATATCAGATTGATGCAAATATGGCGGGCCACGTCTAAGTGGGACCCACCATGATGCCTATGTTGTATCCAGTCCAGCGTCCAAGGACGTTGGACGTGCATCACAATGAGAGTGAACTGATGTGGGGTGCACCAACAGTGAAGTGTTAACTGACGGTGGAGTGGGTTGATGGTAGGTACACCATAGTAAAGTGTGTGCTGATAGTGGGGTCCATGGGACCCATCCACACCGTCCATCCTTTTAGATGGGCCACACCAGGGTGTATGTGCTTTATCCAGACCGTCCACCACCCCTAGACGGTGGGACCCACGTCCGTGTGGGGCCCTCCTTGGTGCATGTACACACTCAAATCCATAGCTCTAGCGGTAGGCGGAGTGAAAGATACCGCGTTTCAACGTGGGGCCCAGACCCTAGCTCAACTGGCAGACTAAGTGAAAGATACCTCCTTTCAACGCTGAGGTCTTGGTACCGTACTCTGGCTAACAGTGGTCTGAACGGACGGTGAGGTCCATAGGACCCACCCACATTGTCCATCCACTCAGTTGGGCCACACCATAGTGTATGTGTTGTATCCTAGCCGTCCACCGTCTTTGGACGGTGGGACCCAACCCACTTGTGGGGCCTCCCTTAAATGGTTGTGACCGTCCAGGCCGTCCAGGGCCTGGATGTTTTCTATTTATATATATTTATATATATATATATATTATACTATATTAATATAATATATAATGTAATATATTATATAGTATATTATAATATAATATTACCTGTTGCGGTGGGCCCTGTGTGGGACCCACCTTTGCCTCCTTATAGCAGAAGAAGCTGCATGTGCATATTAAATATAATATTATGTATTATATTACAAAATATCTAAGGGTGGGCCCTATGAGGAACCCACCTCTGCTTTAAATAAAAAAAAGAAAGAAAAAAAAGAAAAAGAAAAAGGAGGCAGCAATGCTGCTCTCTCTCCCTCTCTCTCACAATGTCGGCAGCTAGTTCCGTGGGTCCCATCTGTTTCACCCGCACCGTCTAACTATGGGACCCACCGTGGTGCATGTGTTGTATCCAAACCGTCCAACCATCTGTGAGATCATTTTAGGACATGGGGTAAATGAGTGAGATCCAAAGTTCAAGTAGACCCCACCAATTGCAATAATAGTGGGGTACAGTGACATCCACCGTTCAAACTCCTAAGGGCCACGGTAGTTTCCAATTAAGTTGGTAATTGTTTTCATTTTATCTCTCTTTGATAACTTATGAATATGTCGGATCTCAAATACATAAGGGTGGGCCCGATTTGATATACATTTTGGCCCATTTGACTTGGCCCATTTAAATCGGCACATTGATTCGGCCCATTTGACTAGGCCCGATGTGATGTACTTGGGGCCTAGTTGGTTAGGCCGATGTGATATACGAGGCCCGTTGTTGAGGCCCACCTTGATATATATGAGGCTCATATGATTAGGCCCATCTTGATATATATGAGGCCCATATGATTAGGCCCATCTTGATGTAGTTATGGCCCATCCATTTAGGCCCACCTGATATACATAAGGCCCATGTTATGCGGCCCATTTGTTGTATCTAAGGCCCATGGGTCGAGGCCCAATTAGATGTACACAAGTCCATTACAATGTGTGACTCTACCATGGTTTGTGTAATGATGTTTATGACGGTCGTGCCTTGGGAGCGATGTTGGTTTGACGTCTACATTGTAAGAATAATGTTGGTTAAATGTCTGCATTAAAATTTTCCCTAGGGCCCATTGTTAGGCCCATACTTGTAGGCCGTCTAGGCCCATCTTCGTTATGAACAGCATCCCTCCCATATAACATGCTTAGTATAGTTCCATAATTCATGATCATACGCATCATATGTATGCTTGATATGAGAAGTGACTGATCATAGCATATGCCTTCGGGCATATTGTTTAAGGGCTCCCGGATAGGCGGTGTTGCCCTACATGAGCGCACGATACGCGCAGAATTGCTGCATGACTGGATAGTGTGATTCATGCATTTGCATTGTGTGATATGGTACTGTATGCCCTAGCGACATCAGGGCCGTAGCCTCCACAGGTGTATCGTGGTTGCCAGGATTGGATACCGAAAATCTCGTTCTACATGGGGTGTTATAGATATCCCTGGGTGAAAGTCCCTAAACCCTTATGGTACCAGGAGGTTGCTCCAACGTATAAACCGAGTGGGTGCATGAGCGCCAAGAGCCAAATACCAGGAGGTCGCGCTCTCTACTGTGTCGTGGTCGGTTGGAAAGGGGTGCGACCTTACCCGCCCGAGAGGAGGGGGCAAACCTAGGCTGAGTTTGACCAGCTTGAGGAATGGGTCCGCTATCGACGAGCCGAACACGATGTTGGTAGGCGGATAGTGAGGTCTCTTCCACTCACCTTATTACGTGCGATGGGGCGACAATCTGGTTCGAAGTGTACTAGACTCTGGTTATATTCAAGAGTTGAGCTGTATTAATATGTGGACTTAGATGAGGATTTGTATGCTTGAGTTGCATCTCGCATTGCATGACTTTGGTATATCCAACATCATTCAAATCTTGCATCGCATAGCCTTAGTATGGCTTATGGTATTCATGGACTCATCAGCATATTCCGCATTACTTTGATACTGCATAATTATATTACTACCTTGCGATACACTTTCACCACCCTCTAAGCTTTCTATAAGCTTATGGACGACCGTTGTGTGTAGGTGACGTTGGACCGCGGGAGCGCTGAGGCAGGAGCACATAGCAAATCATCTTGAAGCTTTTTGTCCATTATCATTGTATTTTTCTTTATGCTCATTGTACTTGTAAAGTTTTTTAATCATAGTGGAAATGTGAATGAGTTTTTGGTTGTTGTTTGTGGGTTATGCCTTTGACTATGCTTATTACGAATCAAACTAATATTAAATATCCTTATCGTAGCATCCCAGGATTGAAACCTGGCAAATGGGCGCTGAGAGCCGAGAATGGGGTTCTACGGAGGCTATTGGCGCCAGATTCAGCGATCGAAAATTTTGTGAGCCTGGTTTTCGAGTTTGGGGCATGACAGCTGATCCTTTTACTAAACCTCTAATGAGAGAGGTAGTAAGGACAACATCCATAGAAATATAGTTGAAACTCTTTAATTAAAGTCTCACCAGTGAAAGAAGCCCAACCCTAAATTAGAAAATCTCTAAATATTGGGTTTAATGAGTTACAATAATTCACTGATAAGTGAAAAGTTTCAGTACTAAATAAATTAATAATCTCATACAGGATGATAGTGCTGGCCGTTATAAAAGAGAGATGAGTATTAAACTCTTAATGAAGTCCAGTTAAATAGGACAAGTGTTTTAAACAGCAACACTGGAAGGATTTCACCTATTTGAACGTAGAAGTGGTGTCACTTCTCATGAGAGTTAGAGTTATCTCGGGATCGTTCATGAAATATGATAGACACATGACCATTAAAAGTGCTAAGCGAGATTATGAAGGAATATCTAACGCAAGAGCTATTATGTGTGTGGTATTTTCAGTTATATCATATATGAATAATTAGTTCAATGCTGCGGCAATCAGAAATTTCGAAATAACTTTAAAATACTTACACTAAGGAAATATTCAAATCACAAGATATATTTCTTTATGCATAATAACCGTTATTATTCTGGCAGAGTTTTTCTTTGTTTTAAAAAACCAGTGGGGGATTGTTAAAAATCAGTGGTTTTTCAAAAATAAAAAGAAAATTTTGAATTTTTCAAAATTTTGGAAATTCCCCGCCAAAATGCATTTTGAAAATTTTGAATTAAAAAGTGTGGTTGTGTGCTTTGTCCCACATTGAAAATGCAAAGAATGATTGTGTGGTTTATATGAGATGTTGTGAAGAGTATTTTTACTTGGAGTTTTTGGAGGAGGTGATACTTGAGTTGTGTGTTCCAGTGCTACAGGCCTGCACGCACGCACGCGCTCGATCTCGGGCTCTGGCACGGGCACGAGCATGGGTAGTGAGACAGTGTGGCTGTAGTGGCGCTAGAGTGGTCGATCCCTCGCGATCTTACGCGAACCGGAGCGAGACAGTGCGACCTCGGTGCAATAGGTCTGGTGAGAGCCTTAGGGCGGTGGATCTAAAAATCCGAAATAAGCCTAGGTTTTATAGGTGACTGAGAACGGTCGGATCTTAAATCCGAAATGTCCAGCCGTTTCTAAAAACGGATAGCCACCTTAAAAGCCACAACGGTCCGAAAACGGACGGGCCAGGATGATCCAACGGTGACGACCAGAAACGTCTGGACTATTGAATACCACACAACAACGGTGCTATACTTAATGCTTATATAAACTGGACCATTCCAGTCCGATTTAATCATCTCAACACACCATCCTATCAAATCAAATACGATCCATATTTCCATTATAGAATACTCTGATCATCTCTACCGTCTAAGTCTGCCAGAAGAGATTTGCTGCGTTAAAACTGTTCCACAGTGGACCTATCGTGATTGCTGTACGCTAGATCCAGATAAGGCTTGTCTTATCCTGGAAGCAATTCGCCTGTAACCCATCAGCAGTTGATAAGGGGGCGAATCACGATTTAAGGACAACATATTTTATATGTGATGCAGCCTAGTGAAATATTTTATTTCAATTTTATTTTTATATTTTTGGTGTATCCAAACGTAAATTCTCAACATCAAAATGGTATTTGAAAGATAGATTCAGTTGATTAAGATTGGTGCCAAACGATTTCACATTTTATTTTTTTACATGGGTACGCACACTACCACACACTCACCCCGTGGTACGACTTCACCACCTATGGGTACCTGAACCCTAACCTTATCAACAGGTTTGATATCAAACAAAAGTTACCGAAACATGTATGAAACGATTTTACTCTTTTTTTTTTAATTTTAAATTTAATTACGTGCCCACACACACCACCACACACTCACCCCGTAGTGGGATTTCACCACCTATGGGTACTCGAACCTTGACCTTATCAACAGGTTCGATATCAAATAAACGTTATCGAAACATTACGGTGCGCGTTAAGAAGTTTGTAATTGTGTGAGGATCAATCACCACTCTTTCCTATAATATGGCCTATCTGAGATTTGGATATGCTTCATTTTTGTGGTCATGCCTTAAAATAATCTAGCAAAACAGATGAATGACTTGGATATAAAATTCATAAATCAAGGTGGGTCCCACGGTAAGGGCCGCACCGGAGTGGGTGAGGTCAGGGCTGTACGTAACCCGCTCCCGGAACGTATATCTTATCCTCCTCATACAAGAGTTTTGCTAATTCCGCGCGCGCGTGGAAGCCATACACACTCACACGTGGTTGCATATGTGACACATGTGGGAGATCTGAGCTTTCCATCAGGTCAGCTACATACACTATTAGATCTTCTATCTTAAAAGTCAGACCATTTCACACCTCTGGTGGGCCATAGCATATCAAAATAAATGAATGGCTAGAAAAAAAATCATAAATTTTACTCTGTACATTCGACTGAAGTATGAAATTGTCTGATTTTTTAAGCAGAGGCTGTAAGCTTTATTTCCAACCTTACGTAACGCTCAGAACTCACAAGCTTCTTTCGTACATGCGCCATGAGTGTGTGTACGGATCTACACGTGTGGAATTAGCAAACTTAGTAAAACACGGAAAGTGTGTGTACGGATCTACACGTGTAGAATTAGCAAACCTCGTAAAACACACAAAAGACAAAAGACAAAAGATGAAAGAAGGAAACTCCTTATTGCCCGGGTTGGATTGGCATGATGCATCTCTGCCAATCGTGCGATCACCGTACGTTTCAGGACCTCTTACACAATCCCTGCCATTGATATAAAGAAAGCCAACAGCTATAAATAGCACCAATTATCAATACCACATACCAGTGAAAACCTTTTTCTCCCTAATGTGGTGCCAATAGTTTGTTGTGGGCCCCATGGTCATGTGATGATGAAATCCACACCGACCATCAAACATGTGATTCCCCATTTAGTTAAGGATTGAAATGTCGGGTCATTTCATGACGTAAATGGACCACACCATCAAGAAAAATTGAGAGTGGATGCCCACCGTTGAATTTCATAGAGCACCCACCATGCTGAGTATGTGCCATCCAATCAGCGATATGACATATCTGCCGTAGCTGATGGGGAAACGGATTGGCTGCTCGCCCTGCCACTAGCCCAGTGGCTAGTGGTCGGTGCTTGCGGGCCCCACTATGAAGTATTTATTTTATCCATGCCGTTCATCCATCTTTAAAGATCATTTTAGTGCCTGATCCCAAAAATGAGAAGGATGTAAATCTCGGGTGGACCACACCACAAGAAAACAATAGTGATTGGATATCCACCATTAAAATCCTCCTAAGGCCCAATGTGCTGTTTATTTGACATCCAATCTTTTGATTAGGTCATACAGATCTAGATGAAAGGTAAAAACAAAGATCAGCTTGATCCAAAACTTTTATGGCCCTCAAAAAGTTTTTAATGGTCAGTGTTCAATCAACACCGTTTCTTGTAATGTGGTCCACTTGAGAATGGGATATATCTCATTTTTGGGCTCAAACAATAAAATGATCTAGAAAAATAGATGGACGGCATGGATGAAACACATACATCATGTTAGGGCCCACAGAGAACCGACCACTAGCCATTGGCTAGTGGCAGGGGAGTAGCCAGTCCGTTCTCAGCTGATGGCACACCTCAAAAATCAGGCTACTCGGTCTCAACAAGATTCAAGGGTGGACATATCTTCTTAACTAGTGGGGCACACGTAAGTCATTGTTTGACACGATTTTTTGGGCCGTGGCAAAACAAAGAAAGATGAGCATGATGGTCGGTGTGGATTTCATCATCACATAATGGTGAGCCCACAACAACTGTGTGAACCTTGTTGCAGTGAAAACATATGCACTCAACCGAATCTTAGAATGACCTGAATTTTGAGGTATGCCATCATCTCTGGCAGACGTTTCAAATCAATGAAATGAATGGCATATACATAACATGGATGAGAACCAAGGGTGGGAGTCCACTTTCAACTGTTCTTGATGGTATGGCTCATCTAAGTAGACTCTTGGATCATACTCATCTTTATCCACCATACGTGTGTAGACCATACGTGTGTAGTTGATCCATACGGACCAAATTGTGGGCAACACCGTGGATGTGCCACAACCGAAGAATGACACCAATAACATGACTCAAACCGTTTTGATCAATGTCCATCAGATGGACGGTTGAAAAGAAAATCACCAAAAGCTTCAAAGCCAAGGTGCAGGTAGAGTGTAACACCCTGGAAATCGGGGGTCGCGCATCCGTCCAACTCCCGAGTTCCCGAGAGTCACTAATAACAGATATTCATTAATGTGCGATTAATCTGTTTAAGTTGCATAGCCTGAAGTTCCCTGAACATGAGACGTGAACACACAAGTCTGCTGAAGTGAAGAGGTCTCACATATACATATACAAGTCCAAAAAATATACATGGGTCGCGCATGGCGTGGCCCAACCGAAATAACAAAGAATATGATGTCCAAAAGAATGGGGCTGAGCCCATAACCCAGGCAACCAATGCCGCTCCTCAAGCGGGCAGCGATCCCTCCATCAGCTGAAAGTACGACAGCTCCAACTCCTCGTCCAGGCTCGTCTCGCTAGGCTCCTCCAGTCCTGAGTCACCTGCATCTATGAAAGGGTCTGGTTGGTGTTTTAAAACACCGCCCCAGAGTGGGAGTGAGTGATCAACTCAGTGGGTGCTATTAGCCATAAGTTGTAACAAGCATTAATTTCAATAAGAATTTAATGAAAAGCACTCGATCATAAGCATCTGTCTAGTCTTGTTAATGCGTATGCATGCAGGATGATATGATGGATGCCCTCGCCACAACACTCCCTCGATACGACGCCATCTAACAATCGCCAATGCCAACACTCCCTCAATGCGACCTCGACTGCCGAGTCGCCAACCTAACTAATGCGATGCGATGCGGTTGTGTTAGCCAAGTGATTAGTTAGGTTCATTCATCCAGCAGGTTTGGGGAATCAGGTACACCCCATCTACTATTGCCTTAAACTAGTTGCGAGACCTAGACCCCGCAATGCGTGAGGCCCAGGCCACGCGGTCCGTGATCCCGTCAGGTTCCTCATCCCCGACTTCAAGCACATGAGGAGTGCCAAGAGAAAGGGACCACTCGCGGTCACTACGGGGAGGCGCGGTACCCCAGCATAGGCCGATAGCTCGGACACAGTGTCCCATTCCACCATGCCCGGCTCACGAGGCTGTGGACCGATTTCAAGTGGGTTATTGTTGGGCTACGATGGTTGTGGGGTGTCTCAGTTTCCATACAAGTGTGAGCAAACAGGGTTAACAATCGTGGTTAGCCAGATAGTGGGCTAGACCGCATGAGTCCAGGCAAGCGCATGGCGGAACGACACCGGGAGCAAGCAACCCATGTAGTCTAACTACAGCCGCCCACACACACACTTGTCCAAAACCGCGGGTTTAGCCTCGAGGCGGTCCTACCAACGAGACCGCCTTAGCTTTCCTCGTTTCCTTGGCCAACCCTAGGGTTCATATGGTGGTCCACTACATGTCAACGGACAGGAGTATCAACAGGCAATATAGTAATCATGTTCACTCACCTCAATCAATAGATCATACTTGTCAAATAAGCAAGTTCTCACAATTCGTTAGCAATGGTGCAAGTGTTGTGGGTGTTGGTGAGGAAGTTGCTCACTTCCTACATTTCATAGAAAACATTAACATGGAAATAGATATGGCACATCATGTGAGCAATCCACAGTTCATCCAACAAGCGATAATCAAGATTCAACAAGTCATGTGTGGAGAATCAAATAGAACATGCAATTCCAAACCATTAAAATAGGCATGATTTCCTAGGTTTCCCTACACTCTCTAAATACAACAATCAAACAATCATAATCATTAAACTCATATTGAAATTAGTGCTAGGCCACCTAGGAGTAATAGTCCCCACCTATGGCTCGTTGGAGACTCGGAAAACGCCCTAGGAAAGAGGGCTTTCGGGTGGAACGATCGGAATCCCTAAATCAAGCTATTGCATGTTAGATTTCCAACTCAAATCCACATTACTATATGAACTTCAAGAAGGATGGGTGATAAACTCACCTTGGCAACCCATGGATAGTTGTTGAGGTTAAGAAAAAGGTTTTCTCCTTGCAAGAGTAGCAAAGTGTTGGAAGGGTTGGCTCTCTTGGGGCCCACCTTGATCTAGGGTCCGCCTTGATCTCCACCTTCTCTCTCTCTTCTCCTCTTTACTCCCCTTTACTCTCTTTCTCTCTTGGTGGTTGTAGCAAATGGGAGAGGGAGTTATGAGGGATTGGGTTTATTTCCTAGACTTGACCCCCTTGGCCTTAAGTTCCTTCATATTCCCAAAATAGCCTACAAGGGACATTTTCAGGGGGTTGGCGTGGCCCTAATCCTCCTTTGGCCACCAAATTTGGTGGGTAGGTGCCTCATGGCCCCTCTAGGGCCCGCGTAGAATTTGGGAATAATCGGATAGACGAAAGTGGGGTTTGAGTCAAAGGCTTTGATCTTTAAATGGCCCTGTGGGGTCCATTTTAGTGATTTGAGTAACTCTGGTGGTTCTTCGGCTATGAAATTTCTAAGATGGGTGCTTCATGGCCCGATGAAGGGCCACGCAAAATTTGGGAATGATCGGACCAGTGGTTTGATCGCACGGGTCCGATTCGTGATCGACGGTCACCGACCCACGATCGGGTCCCAGAGTTGGTGGACGGGTGTAGGAAAATCCATTAGGCCTCCCCCGTAAATATGGAAGAGATCCGATGGTCGGATAACCAGGAATCTCGGTTCCATTTGCATGCGCTAGATTTGGTCCTGGCACAGGTGGGGTGCATTAAGCCAGTGCCAGATCCCACTTCCGAGTGTCTGCTGGGCCCGCGGTCCGCGATGGTCTACAAGCCCAGTGAGACCTATGATCCCCTAAATTTCTAAATTTTTCTGACCTTCCGGCGTCGCGGTACAGCCCGGACGGACTGTAGCTCAGTGTAAATGGTCAACCGGCTTGGCGGCCCGCACTTGGTCTTGTCATGGCCTGCCCGGTATAGGCAAATGGGCTAATTCTAGATTAATTAGCTCATGGCATCCTTGCCAGGAATATTCCAATGTTCGGTCCTGCGGAAGAAATCCTACGTGGACGCCTCAGGACACTGTACCGATTGGACGGGATGTTACATAGAGCCTAGTCGAGCTAGCTCGGTTGGCTTGTTTGACTCGACTGGACAGAGTTTGACTCAAAATTGAATGCAGGCCGAGTCGAGTTGGGTTTTGGAATTAAAAAAAATTAAGAGCGAGTTCGAGCTTACTCGAGTTCAAAGCGGCTTAGATAGAACCTTAACTTGAATTATCTCGCATCAAAGCAACTTGGTGACTTGGTTATTTTGATATTGATGTTGATCGCCGGGTGTTTGATGAAATGACTCAACGAAGCATTGTTTTATGTGCATACATTTTGTGGAATCAGCTGGTGGTGAGAAATGAACGGATACAAAACAAATCATTATATACATATAAAAAAAAACATTACATCTTAATATTATTCTCATATCTTGATTTTGATGTCGCTCGCCCAATGTTTGATGAAGTACTTATAAAGTGTCATTATTGTTTTGCATTATATGAGAAATTGAAAATGCATTTTATGTTTGAGAAAGTGTCGTACAGGGTCGAAGTCGACTCGAATCATCCCAACTAATAATTGAACCGATCCATAATTGACTCGACTTTTGGTAGATTTTTATTTAGTTGCGGTTGTCTTAACTAGTCAATGTTAGTCGATTTGATTTGAACTCTATGTGAATAAATTATAAGACTAAACTCAATGTTCAAGTGATGAAGCAGATTTATTAACTTCCTATAATTGCTTAATCAAATTTGTGTAGTTCTTTACGAGTACAATTCACATTTAAGCTTACATCGAGTGTTAAGGGTCAATCAATGACAACCATAAGCTAATTATATCGAAAATTTTTAAAATTTTTTAAAAATCTAAAATAACAAAAATTTAAGACATTACAAATCCATCCCTCATGTTGGTAATGATGTGATATATATATATATATATATATATATATATATATATATATATATATATATATATATATATATATATATATATATATATATATATATTCTGTTAGCTTGTTAGTGCACCAATTATGCGAATTTGAAGGTCCGCAATGGCTGCCTATAATTTCTTATGATGTGGCCCACCAGGCCTGAATTTTTAGAAATCACATAATCATGTTGGAACTCATTAGATGCACAGGTTGGATTGCATGAAAACAACATTACAGGCGTCACCATAGATAGTAATAGATACCCACCCAACCAAAACATCCCATTCACATGGTGTGCCACATGATGTATATCATCCATCCCAAATTCTCAGCCGTCGGACCTTTCGGTATGAGTTGGATGTCATGAAAACCTCATAGTGGGCCCCACATGCAGGAGCTATGGAATAAGCCTATTCTACAAGAGACATTGTATGTAATAATTACCAAATTATCAGCGTGATTATCGGTCTAAAAGACTAAAACAAAAGTGGGGCCCACAAAATGGTTGGTCGAGAAGTGTTACATATAGACAACACATTAGGTGGTGAATGAGAGAGAGACCCACCGACGGATTTTGTCACATCTCTCTCGTTCCATCTCTACCATGCTGTTGACTGATGGACACATGCATTCCATGACAAGAGATGCAGACATCCTCCTTATCGTGCGCACCCCCCCTTCTGGTACGAACCCCCAAAAAGCTCATCACCTCCACTGCTCTTGTCAGCTCCCATTTCAGTACTCTACCCATTTGTTACGAGACATGTTTCCGGAACCGGATTGCCTCCTGCCCCCGCGCCTGGACAGAATCCAGCCAGGGGTTCTGTGGGGCCTACCTTGATATATGTGTTTTATCTGCTCCGTTCATTATTTTTTCAGAGACCAAAAATGTGGAACACACGGTGTGGATTGACCTCTCATTATTAAAAACTTCTTGGGAACCGTAGAAGTTTTGATCAAGCTGATACTTGTGACCTTAAAAAACAACACGGTGGGCCCATGGAAGTTTTCAACGGTGGGTGTCATTGTCACCGTTGCTTCCTGTGTTGTGGTCCATTTGAGAATTGGATCTTCTTTATTTTTGGTACCATTTGTTATAATTATCTGAAAAAAATGGATGGACGGCGGGGATAAAACCCATACATCATGATGGGCACCAAAGAGCCCATGCACGGACCGAGTCCGTCCGGGGGCTTCCGGACACGGATCAGCTACTGACAGGTTGAGTAGCTAGACTTGCTACTGAATGACGTCACTAAGGACCCACCATGATGTATGTGTTGCATCCACACCGTCCATCCGTTTGGAGAGATTATTTTATGGCATTATACAGAGAATAAGTTAGATCCAAATTTGGTGTGGACCTCACCACAGAAAACAGTGGGGAGAGTGACGCCCACCGTTGGAAACTTCCTAAGGTCCAACATTATGTTTATTTGAGATCCAAACTGTTCATAAGTTAACGCGACATGAAAGAAAGGAAAACACAAATATCAGCTTGATTGAAAACTTTTGTGGCCCTTAAAAATTTTTAACGGTAGACGTCACTCTACCCACTTTTTTCTGTGGTGAGGTCCACTAGATTGTTTTATCTCACTCATTATTTAGATCATACTATATAATGATCTCTCCGAATGGATGGACGGTGTGGATACAAAACATACAACATGGTGTGGTCCACAAAACTTGGTGACGTCACTTCAGTAGCAGCGAGTCTCGCTACTCAACCTGTCAGTAGCTAATCCGCTTCCGTCCGCTTCCATGTTTCCTAATTCCACACGCGGACACACGAGTAAACATGAGACACGTGTAAGAAATCTGATTTCGATAAGGTTGAAAATAATGCCAGGATCTTCTGCCTAAAAAGGATCGGATAATTTCTCTTCAGATGGGCCCCACTTTACAAAATAAATTGACTTTTAAATTCATGTTTCTCATGCCAGGAGATCTAAACAGCTCAGATCTCACACGTCTCACGTTATGACACATGCGCCCACGTGTGGCCGTGTACGGATCCACATAGTGGAATTTGAAAGCTTACACTCGAGAAATGCTGATAGTAAACTCCCTTGATTAGACTGTAAGTGTACTAGCCTCGCACGTGTAAGCGAGACACGTATGAGGAAATCAAAGCCATTTAATTATCAGACGATCCCAAACATCTAGATCGCATTCCTCAAAACACAAGCCAATCTGTTGTTTCAATCCGCACCGTTGGTCAATTTCTCTTAGATTTCTTTTGCGTGTACACGTGTAATCCATCCAACGGTCAGGTCATCACAAGATGAGCGGCTCAGGTACACCCACGTGTGAGGCGAGTACGATTACAAAGTACACCCAAGCCATTTCACCTTCACATGAACTGTCCACGGTTAACAAACAAGTGGGCCCCACACACTCACAACCGCAGGAAATTAAAAAAAGAAAAAAAAGGAAAACAATCCCACCGCAGTGTTTTCATTCCTCTTTCTCATTCCTCCCATCTCTTCTCTTCTAACTTCAACGTGGTGAACACTCTCCTATCCTGCGCCCTTCTCTCCGACCTTCCCTTCCAGAAATGGAGAAGTTGGAGACTCATGATTTCATGAGCGTAGACTCCTTCTCCCAGCTGCCCTTCATACGCCCTGCGCACATTAGACAGAAGGGCATCCGCCTCTTCGGCATCGAATTCACCAGCCAGAAAGAAACCGAGCTAGATTCCGACGACGCTAACGTGAGCCATGATGCGAAGGATACGCCAGAAGAGAGCAGCCGTAGGTTCGAGTGCCACTACTGCTGCAGAAAATTCCCCACCTCTCAGGCCTTGGGCGGACACCAGAACGCGCACAAGCGCGAGCGCCAGCACGCTAAACGTGCGCACCTCCAGTCCGCCCTGGCGCACGATAGCATCCACGAGTCCGGGAACGTCTACGGCCTCCTCAATTACCGGCTCGGCTCAGCGCCCGCTCCGAACGGCGCGTACATGGCTGGCCGTGGGTTCGAGCCATCTCATCCCTACACGTGGAACAACCGTGTGTACGCTGGACACGTGGTGGACTCGCAACCGTTGCCTGGGATGTGGAGAATCCCGGTCGTACAAAGCCAAGGGCACCTGATCTTGGATCGCAACCGTCCATCAACGGTCCAGATGCCGCTGCTCGAATCTAGAGTAGTTGATTTAGATGGCCCACCCTACAACCGCCACGTGTACGGAGGAGCCACCACCCTCAACGTGCATGATCCTGTGAGTTTGGAGCTGCGTCTGTAGAAAGAAAAGTGTGGGAATTTTGTATTAAAAAAAAGACATTTTTTCTCTTATATGGAAATGATATTTACACCCCACTTTTTGATATAAACAGCCCTTTGTAGACCCATTTTCTTGATTGGTGTTCACTTCACCAAAGAGACAAAGGGGTGTATCTATCAAAAATAGGCGGTTTTAATATCTGCTCCCTTATTATTTCTTGGACTGAGATGACTTTGCGCTACGTGGGCCACGCCTGCATCAGATCCACCCCGTCCATCAGGTGGGCCGCCACATTTTCACCGTGGATCCAAAAAAACAGTTCATTCCAAGCCTTGAATGGGCCACACCATGGGGAACGGTGTTAAATCATTCATCTTAATGCGATGCGTCAGATGGATGGATTGGATGAGACATATACACCACGGTGGACGTACACACAATTGGACGATTTTAATGGTGGGACTTCCCATCTCGACGGTTGAATTGGCTTGATTGTTGGGTCCTGATCCAAATCCAAGCTGGCGAAGCTGATGGACGGTGAGGATCTCATCCACATCAATTCATCCCGTCCACGTCAGCAAAAGTCCGTTATTTTCTTCGTTTTTCTGAGGCATGTGTAATTCCCAATAATGGAAATTTTCCTTATTTTTGTACAGTGCTTTTTTTTTTTTTTTTGTAATTAGGAATTTTAGGATTCTTGAGAATCTGGACCAGAAAATTGACAAGTGAGGACATGTTTTATTAATCTAGACCGTTGGTTTGTTGAGTGGCCCCGTTGATGGACCATTCCATAAAAACTTTAGAGACTGTAAGATCAAAGACACCAATCTTAGTCCTTCTCTTGGTTGAAGGGTCAGGATTATTGAGGACATTTGAGGCAATGGTCAATCAACGGTGGCATGAAGCAAACCAACGGTCTTGATTATTTAAACATGACCTCACCAAAGAGCTAGTTGAGATGTAACTTATCTGTTTGCTTCAAATTGAAGTTTGCTAATTCAACGAGTGTGGCATTATGCACTTCCGCATGCAGGCAGAGGTGCTAACCTGGAACACGTGTGCGAGATCTGAGCCGTCCAAAACGTTGGCCACATGCTCAAAAGTAATCTGAAAGGTTGAGATAATTTTTAATTTCTGGCCGTCCGTTTTATTTGCCCGTTGGGACGCCGTGAGGTGGGAGACTAATATTCTTGATTCTTAACTCACATGATGGAAACCTCAATCTCACATGCACGTTCGTTGTTGGCACGTGTGCCTGAGTGTGGGTGAGGGGTGCGGATTGCGTGGTGACCCCAACATCACCAAGCTCCATCGTTTCAGGACTCTGTGGGGCCCACCGTGAGGTATGTGTTTTATCCACGCCGTCCATCCTTTTTGCCAGCTCATCTTAGTACATGAACCCAAAATTGAAGAGTATCCAAAGTTCATGTGGACCACACCAATGCCTACCGTTGGAAACTGTTTGGGGGCCACAGTACTTTTGGATGGAGCTGATATTTGTGTATTGCCGGCATCCAGGTCTATGTAACCTCATGAACAATCACTGTAGGCCGTAGAAAAGTTTCAACGGTGGGTATTGGTATCAAGATGGCAAAACAGATGGACGGCGTGGGTAAAACACATACAGCATGGTGGGCTAGACGTAGCCGGTCAACAGGGATATCAGTGGTGTTGTGGTCACCACCCAATCTACTTCTTCGTAATCCACTCTTCCCACGTGTGCCAATGTGTGGAATTAGCAAACAATCGGATAATTTTTTTTGTTAACGGCACGTGCAATGCAAGCAAACTAGTTGATTTTTGGGCTATGGTATGTTGACTATGGTTCCCTCTTGATGAACGCCTTGGATCTGACACGTGTGCTGTTAGACATGTGTTAGAGACACGTGGGAGAGCGGAGGCCTGTAAGCGAATAGAAACTTCCCATGCACCTGATTGTATTTGGATTTGTGGAACTCTACATCACTTATTGTGCTGTCCTCACTTCATTGAAATCTACTTCCCCTGCATTACAGAAGTCCTAGGGAATAACTACTCTGAATTCAGGGAGCTCCTTCACATATTTTTCTCTCATTCAGGGGTATAAAAGCAACAATAATTTCTAATAAATTTGAAATAATTTGATTGGTCAATGATTAAAAAACAATAAAAATTACAATCCTTTAAATAACGAGCTCAAATATAAAATAAGTTTTAAACTTATACTCTAACTCAAATACTCTAAAAATGTCACTTACTATAGATAATAAATTTACTATTTATATCCTTTTTGGTCAAAAATCAAAACCATCCAATTTAGCCCAACTATGTTTTACTCCTAACTTTTCTGAGCCTTTTTCACATCGGGCACCGCTTCTACAACTCAAAGGATCAAAAGTTATTCTCCTACTAAAATTTATTATTTATAGTAAAAACAAATATAAAATGAACTTTTGACTGTCAATATGATGGAATCTCACAAATCCGCCATGAGGAACCCGACATGGCAGGGTTGGCTGGCTTAAGTAGGTTCTCCTACCCTAAAATTATATATAATATATTGAAAAACTCATCCCAACTTATGAGATACAATTGATTTAAGGTTTTGATAGGTCAGATAATTTCCGCCTCTCATATAGCCTTTTTCTGGTCAATATTTGCCTTGAAAGTGTTTGTAACCCACTCTATAGCAAAGTCACGGTAACATGGATAATCCTAAACATCAATGACTTGTCCCATCTTTTAGGAATGATCATATCAATTCTTTTAGGAATGATCTTCTCCATTTATTTTTAGACAATTAAATATATTTTTTAAGAGTAAAATAGGACTGAAACCTGTGAAATCCTGGCAGTCAATAGTAATTTGAATCCATATGAAAAAGAAAAAACCTCATACATATAGTCTAATTCATATCAAATACACTCTTCGAAAAGCATCAATAATCTCAAATGACTCGTTAGCCCATTGCTTGAGAACTTGCACACATGGCATAACATATTCAATTTTTATCATTCGAATTGGAAAAATATTCATGAGTCATTAAAAATTCATATTTTCAAAGTAAATTTAATATCTGATTAGTGGAAAGTATTTCGGTGATTGAAACCATAGGATAATTTTCAGTGAATCATTGATAATTTCTTTATATAATCAAATTAGTAGGCACATTTTCCACATAGCTCATAATTTGAATGATTTTATTTTAGTTACCTACAATGGTAGGTATGGCATATGAAATACACCCATAGGCTGATGGTGGTGTGGCTCTGAGTGAGAGAGAGAGAGTTAGCCATCACAATTCCCCATAGCATCAAAGGTTTCCTATGTTGATTACTTTTAAGGCCAAGGATATAGATTTATCTCCAAGTTACTTACACACTCTTACTTTTAGATAATGAATAATTTTAGTTATTCGTAAAATTAATTGTGATAGAGATACTATAAATGTAAGCATACAACTATAATCAACGACACATTACTCATAAAAAAGTAATTCTTATTTCAAAAATTTGAACACATATTATAAAATGACTTGAGTATTTTTGCACGAAGCGACCTTCATGGTGATCCCATTTTGTGGACAACTCAAATGATGTACATATGCAATAGGTTGGCACTCGCATGCTAGTAGGACAATAGCTTACCACCCACATTTGTGCATGCACATGTGCCTTCGTGCATGTGTGTCACTATAGATGAGAGAGACGAATTTGTTCCTACATTTCATGTGAAAGGGTGAACACATAATAAAGTCCCATTTGGATACCACCTAAAAAGTTACTTTTTGTACTTATAACAGTATATAAGTAACTTATTTCAAATCAGTAAGATTGGTTTATGGTTAGTATAAGTAACTTTTTTTACTTTAAAGTATTTAATCACTTAAATTAATTTATTTTAGCTTTTCTACTTTTCATAAGTTGTTAAAGAGATGCATCATGAGAGACAAAAGAGAGGAGTATGTTGTTTACTTAACATACTTATCTTCTTAACAAATAAAAACTAAGATAAGCTATTCGTAGAATAAGTAACTTATCTTAAGTAACTCACATTCCAAATGCCCCCTAAAAGGCCATAATCTCCAAAAGACCCATCATCAACTTCAAGGGCAAGCAGTCTATGATTGATCTTACCATATTAGACGATTTTCCTCAATGGTGATGTAGGACATGACATAGATACATTCATAGCATGGTTGAACCAATAGAAGGTGAACCTTAAATTGACTATAACTTTTGATATGATTATCATTACGGGGCATACAACCTATCAATTTTTATTGTAACAGGCCATCCACGGTGAATCGACCCACAAAAGTGGGTCACGAGTGTCTGTTTCGTCAAAAAACATGTGCTTTCAATTCAAAAATGAAAATTTAAGAAAAAATTACTATTTTTAATAATTCTATATATATATATATATTAGAGTTTTAAATTTTCGTCTTTTTTAGGAATAATTTGTAATCATGCTAAGACTCTTCTAGCAAAAGTTTATTTAAATTTTTTTATTTTTAGAAATTAGGATTTAGAAAAGTTTTACTATAATTATGATTTTTACTAGAGTTAGAATATTGCTATTTTTGATAATAACGAATTTTGATTTAATTTTTTTTTCTTTATTAATAGTGTAAGAGAGACACACATAAGAGACAATTATCAATCAAGCTATTTTTAAATTTATTAGATTATTTCTATTTTTCTATTTTTCCTTGTGGATTTGAAGAATCTATATGACTAATCTAAAGAAGCTTCATGAATTTGGAGTAGTTATTCTTGAGGAAGACAGTGATCGACGTCATCGCATTCATCCCCACATCAAATGGTAATCACTCAAACACATACACAATCATGCAAGTAAAACACAAATATTAGTTTACTAAATGTAGAAAATATACTTATAAAGCATTTCTACTTCTACCCTTGTAATCTTAATCTAATTCTAACACCCTCGAACTCAATTAACAATCAATAACTAAGCAAAAGCTTACAAAAAATAAAATAAAATCAAGGGCTTGATTGGGAAGCAATCAAATTAATCTAATCCATTTGACTAATAACATAGATTAAATTACTCTGATGCCATGAAATTTTTTTTAAAAATTTAATAGTTTCTTCTTTCCTCATTCAAATAATTTATAATGAGTTAAAAATACAAAAATAATAAGCATACAGTAAATATAGAATATTAGCAAATATGATAGAAAGTGTAAAGTGGTTTGCAGGACCACATGAATACATACACCAACACAGTAGATAAATTTTTATAATTTGAGCCAACCACCCAATTTTCATGTGGGGCCACTGTGTGATTCACGTATTCTTTGCACTGGGTCATGCCTATATTTGAGGCAGGTGGTCCACTGATTTGAACGTTGTAGATCACCTGATGAGTAGAACACCTTAGTTTTTCCTCAAGGTGATGATCTGTAAGGTGAGCCCCACAGTAAGCATGGTGCAGATGTTTTGCACGGATGAGATGAAACTTTGGCAGGAAAGACAGTACCGTACATGAAAATTGCTCTTTTGAAACAATGACGTTTGATGAAGCGTACTTCCCTTCCTGCGTGTTACAGTATGTTAACAGCCGGTGGGGGACGTGGATTTCCTGCAAAAGCATTTCGCAGGAAGTTCCTGCGCTGGGATGCTAGGTGGGGCCCACTGTAATGTTTCTGATAAATCCACACCGTCCATCCGTTTTGGGAGCTCATTTCAGGTCGTCCAACAAAAAAATGAGTTGGATCCAAAACTCGAGTGGGCTGCACGAGAGGAAAAAGTGTAGATTCAGTGACCATTGTTTGAAACATTCGTATGGTCACAATGTTTCATATCAGGCGATGTTTTTAGTGTTTTCACTTCATCCGAGTGGTAATGACCTTATAAACGGTTTGGATGACATATAAACATCAAGGTAGATCCCAAGAAGGTTTCAACCGTAGAAAACTCTTTCCTCGGTTTTCCGTCTCGTACCAGTTTTGAATCCACCTCAATTTTTTATCACATGTCTTAAAATGAACTCACAAAATGGATGGACGGTATGGATTTCTCACAAACACCACGATAGGCCCACCTAGCATCCCAGTGCAGGACGAACTTCCTGCAAAAGTCTTTGCAGGAAATCCACGTCCGCAGGTGAGAGACTCTCGCTATTTTAACGTCCCCAACAACTTCTGGTTGCAAGTGGGCCCCACTTTTTCAATGCATTAACAGTAAAAACGAGGAGAGAGAGAGAGAGAGAGAGAGATGGATGGAGTTTAGAGAGAGAGAGAGAGAGAGAGAGAGAGAGAGAGAGAGAGATGGATGGAGTTTTAGGACCGCCATTGAATTAGAAAGAAAGGCCGACAGAATTAAGGAAAGGTGGGCCCCACAATCCTATAACGTTGCAAACGAGGAAAGAAGGTGCTGGGTTTACCATGGTGTGTGGTCGCTCTCGATGGGTCAGCTAACGTGCGCTGGGGGGGGGGCCACGGACGTGTTGACAGAGTCATAGTACCTGAGACGTCGGTTTCATGGGCCACATCAATAAATACAACTGACTTGTAGAAGCTTTCTCTTCTTGAAAAGTAGTATTATGATTATGCATTCATGTCCTTTTATTAATGATGCAATTTAAGAATATTAGTTGTAGTCTTTCATGACCTTTTTTGACTCGGTGACTCGGATATTCATTCTTCCTCTCTGAGTCAGTGACTCGGTGGACTCTTTATTCTACCGAGTCGAGTCTGAGTTGACTCGGATGAGTCCCATCGCATCTTACTTGGGCAAGTTGTTAATCCTTGGGTGCAGTTTATAAATGATGCAAGGATGAAAGTGATGAGACCAAACACCTTCTTCCTTAGGGGATAATTACTCCGAATCCACGAAGTTTCTCCAAAATCCTCACAATTATTCTTCAAATTTACAAGAGAAAATAGAAATAAATTCTAAGAAATTCAAAAATTAATTAATTGCTGATAAAAATGAGATTACAACCTTTCAAATAGTGATATCAAACATAGAAATAAGTTTTAGAATCAAACTCCTCACTCCGGTGGTAGACTCTCAGGAGTTTCAACACCTGGTTGAGGGTTCGAGTACCCATAGGTGGTGAAATTCCACTACGGCGTGAGTGTGTGGTGGTGTGTGTGCGTGTAAAAAAAAAGTTCTAGAATCAAATACCCTAAATACATGACTTAATATAAATAGTAAACTTAGATGATTATAATTTCTACTAGTCTTCATGGTTTTTAGCCAAAAATATAAAGTGTCCAATTTGATCTAACTATGTTATTTCTCTAAAATTTCTAGGTCATTTTCATGTTGGACATGACTCTTAAAACTTAAAGGATCAAGACTTATGAATGAACTAAAACTTACTATAAATAGTAAAATCAAATTTAAATTGGACTTTCGACCATCGATATGATGGAATCTCGCAAATTTGGCATGAGTAACTTGGTAGAGCTAGCTTGGTTGGCTAACGTAGCTTCTCCTACCCCAAAATTATATATTATACGTTGAATAAATCATTTCAATTTGCGAGATATGTCTGCGTTAGTGTTCTGACAATCCCAATCACTTCCGCCTTTGATCAGGCCTTCTTTGGTCCATCTTAGCTATGAAATTGTCTGTGACCCGCTCTACATCAATAAATAGGTGTGATCTTGATTGAAATTTGACCACACTTTTCATTGGGCCCAACCTAAACTTGAGTGTGGGCCCATTTATTACTAATGAAGGTTTTGTTTGAATCTAAATCAGGCCCAAATTATAAACGGGTCTGGTTTGGGTCTCTCTATCAAGCATAACTGAGGCTTGACCCAACTCTTTCCACCGGATAGTTAACCCACAGTTTAAAAAATTGAGAAATTCTGAAATGACTCGCATGAGTCGACTCAACTCAACCAGATTTCAACTCGACTGGAGAAAAAGCTCATTTGGTCGTGACTCGGTCAAAACTCGATAAAATCTGACGTGGCCCACCACAATTCAACATTGTTTATATATCTTTGTTTTTATTATTTATTAAATATTACTCAGAAAAAGTTATTTGAGTTCTTAAGAAACTAGTCTGAGTTTTTAAGTTGACTCGACTCGACTAGATTTTAAGTTGACTCGACTCGACTAGATTTCAAGTTGAGGGGAGTTTTTTCTGCTTTTCCAACCATGAGACAAGCCAAAGCCCACCCAAGGCAATTAGCCCGGTGCCAGGTCAGCGGAGCAAGCTGTACTGTTGGGCCTTTATGAACATCGAGGCCCATGCGTGGCCCAATAGGTTTTGGGCCTCAAAAGTCATGCACAAACCCAACCCACCAGCCTCACCTCAGTCCAAATCCAAGCCCTAAGGGCTGGGCACAGCCCAGAATAGCCGAGTTCCACACCCTACCCACCATGGTTTGTGGTTCTTCGTTCAAGCCCATAGTCATCGAACAGAATCAAAGCTCGTTAGTGTTCTCGTCAGAGTTATTGGATACTCTGGAAGAGTGTGGTGGTTGATACGCAAGCAGTCAGAAATAAGTATATGCCTAACACATTAACTCAACTTAAATTTAAGTGGGTCATCATTCAAAAAGCATTTTGTTTAATTATCTTAACATTTGATCAGTTGCCACCTATGTTTAATTATCTTAACATTTAATTATCTTCTTTTTTTTTTTTGGTCTTTTCTTTCTTGCCAACCTTGATCCCTCAACGTAGAGGTGGGATGATGAAGCTCAATTCCACCCGAGAAAATTTAAGGTTGGCAACATTTAATTTATCTTAACATTCAATGAGGTTTTGCTGTTTTCTTTCGTCATATGATAGGTTACTTCAAGTCATTTTTTCCAAGGGTTACCCGAAAGCAGGTTTTGTAATTATCTTTTCTCATATATGGAAAATCGCCTTTTGCCAAATAATAATAATAATAAAAGTTTGTTATCATACTTGTGATTGAAAATGGAAAAAAAAAAAAACTTATTTTATTTCCAAAAAAAAAAAAAAAGGTTGCCACCTATGTTGTACTCTATTATTATTATTATTCCTGAAAGATCTAATTAGAAAGGGACATATGTCGTTGCACAATAAGTATATATAGCATGCTTAAGATCTTCAAAGATATTTTAAACGCATGTTAAGAAGATAATAGCTAGCACTGGTTGAATAATACACGTCATTAAGATATAGTGCATGGTCGAGCAATGAAAATTGGAATGTGGTCGAGAGAGAAGCGCCGGTGAGGCAATTACCGGGACAGGTGTCTAAGAAGAGTCCAGAAGGCTGAAGTGGTGCTACTGTAGTTGCTGTAACCGATCAAATGTAGGAAGAATCATTTAGATGGTTATCTTAAAAGAAGTTTAGAAATATCAAAGAAGTTCAACGAAGCAAAACGTCTCGTATTAACCTAATCAAATAAACCAATTTAACAATTATCATTTATATTTCTTAGCATAACTTATCATTCACATTGCTTAATGTAACTAGTAGCCTTCTACATTAGATGTAGGAGTAATCCAATAGTTGTAATCCACATCTATGCTCATATGACGGATAATTTCTATTAAAATACAAGAAGTTTTCTTATAAATGTATTTTGCAGTTATTCCTTGTTGTCGACCATAAATGTTTACTTTTTGCTTGCTTTTGTATCTGAAAGTACTTTCCTACAAAGGTAAGATGCAACTCATTTTCAGAAGATGAATCCTACCCTTCGATAATTGGCTAATTATTTTAAAACAACAAGTGGTTGAGTAGGCAATTGTACTTTTAAAATCTCGGTCATATACAGTCAATTCTAATGTTTATGTTAGTACTAGCTCTTAGTTAAAGTTTTTCCGTTGGAATGAAGCTGCGCAGTCAGTTCTAACATACCTACACATTTCATATGTGACCGAATTTTGAAAACAAGAGTTTTTTTGCTGCCCATAAAACGACCATACATGGGCTAGATAGGTAATCAAATCAATATAATTGGTCTACCTAAATCGTGGGTCAGCTGTTTGGGAGGTTAATCTCGATGTTTTTGTTTGTCACGTGAACAATTGATTAGGGTCAACCATCACGCTTTGCCAGAGTGAAGTGTTTTAACCAATTGGATGTTTTAAAAGCTGATCTATACCAGCCAAGATGCCATTTGGTTTTATAAAAAATGGTACGTGCACTTTCCTCACACGTAGAAAACAGGGGCACGTGTGTGATATCGGATCCGTTCATTAGGTGATCCTCGCGGTGTAGTTGCTTTGTATAAATGTCATCATGTCAACGTGGCTTTTGACCGTTGGACAATGTATGTACATGGAATTTTGACCGTTGGTAATTTTTCATAACGGTTGCTTCCTTCGTACACATGATCATCGTGGCTTTTGATACATGGCATCTACACGGTAAGGACCTTCAGAAAGTGGTTCCAATGTCACACACGTGTGACTGGTTCCACGTGTGATGCAATGCACGTATAGGGAGCCCGTGCAGCAAAATACTCTTGAGGGGCCCACGATGAAGTGTGTGTAATATCCACTCCGTCCATTTGTGCGAGTTTAGGACGTGAGGCAAAAATCAGGTCGATCCAAAACTCAAGTTGGCCACATCACTGGTAAACTGGAAAGAAGTGGATTGCGTCCGACTAGATTTGTGTGGGGGCCACCGTGATGTATTTGTTTATCCACGCCGTCCGTTGCTTTTTTAATATCATATTAAGGTATGGTCCCAAAAATGATGAACGGATTTGTTTATCCACACCGTCCGTTCCTTTCATCCTCGTGGAACTCACATTATGAACGGATTGGATGGCATATAAACATTACAGTGGGCTCTAGGAAGGTTTCAACGGTAGGCATTTCCATCTCCATTGATTACTGTGGTGTGGCCCACTTGTATTTTGAATCAGCCTCCGTTGTATCCTAACATGTGATTTTGTAAATGATGGACGGAGTGGATGCCACATATACATCAGTGTGGGTCCCACACAGATTTTTGTTGAAGGGTCGGTCGAATAGGATACAATATCAACAGAAAGCACTTTTTTGTCATTTTATTCACTAAAAAAATGTAAGTAGGATCCTATGTTGGGCATCTTTCTTCTAATACGCACAAATCCCTATAACAGATCCGGACCGTTCATATTGCGAGTCCAATCATGACGGGACCATAACTAAAAAGTTAGACGAATTTGACGATCCTTATTGTTCCAGAAAGATGGTTAGAAAAATCCAGTCAATGGTCAGGATTCAATAAGAAAAAGGCCATCTAATCGAGTAGTTACGAGGCCGGATCCAATAGAAACGGTTTTACTTTAAGCTTAAAGTACAAATCGACGTGTGGGATCCACCGTGGTGTTTGAGATAAATCCAATCCGCCCATCATTTGCATCCATTATTTTTCTCGTTAGTTCTATAAAATCAGGTTGATTTCAAACTAGGTTGGGCCACACCACATGGATCTGTTACGGTGGGAACACCCACCGTTTAAAAACTTCTGAATCGTATGATGGAACCCAGTGTTTTTTTTTTTTTTTAATCATCTAAGTCGTTAATAAGATAGATCATACCAAAGTAAATGTACACGCAACAAATTAGGCCATTCCAAGACTCAGATGGGCCCGTAATTTTAGATGTTTTATGCATGCTTTTACATGTCGTGGCCCACATGGGTTTTAGATCAATCTGATTTTTGTTATCCAGAGATAATAGTATGTGGACCAAATGATGGACGGCTGGATATCATTAAAACATCATATTGGGCCCCACGCGTCAATTTGTACAGTAGCCTTAAAATAGAAGCGTTTGTACTGGATCAAACCTCAACTAGAATTGCTTCAGCTTCGTGATTATTGAAGTACGTGCCCATCCACGGTAGGCCCACCAAAGGAGCGTCTCAACACGTGTGTGGGCCGCACGTACAAGACAGAGAGCCAAACGTCTCTAACATGGGATTCTTCCACTTTGAAATTAACAAAGAAAACATAGTGCATAACACATCTTAAAAAGGTAGAATTCCATGATAAAGCTCACCCACCATTTCACCTTTCCTTCAACTAAGCTGCAGCACCTCCTCCACCGTAGATGTGGCATCCATGAACCCAGATCTGGACCATCCAAGTTATGGACCTACCATGGATGAATCACATCCTAATCCAAGATTCTTAACCATCCAATTCTTAGGTCACAAAACGAAATGATAGAATGAAAATGATCAGAGATCTAAATTCAATTTCAATTATGGTATGGTAGTCTTCTATGTTACATCTACAATTGAGGACGACAACTTGAACGGTATTGATTTTCGCGCAGTGGATGAGTTGCAACAACTAAGTAGCATGTGGTGAACTCACATTAGAGCCATTCGTTACTCTATAAGAGAGAATACCTACATCTCCAACAACACTCAAAACACAAGAAAACATGCTACATTTCTCTTCTACATAGAAAATGGGCTGTAGCTGTTTCTATCCAAACAAGCCCTATTGCAATCACACTCCTTTCATACACCTTTGTTTCTTCCTACTCATACTAGTCTTGTTCATGGGCCACTCATGCTACATTAGTCACGACTCGGTCTTCGATGGGGCGATCCAACGGCTCAAGTTCACGATCATGGTGTCGCCTTTCTTGCTGATTACGATGGTCCACTCGCTTTCGGCTTGGATTTCCAGTTTCCTCTCCGAAGAGTCGTTTTCGCAGCGTTGAGAGCATGATTCAGTAAGTCGAGTCACGACTCAGCTGAGTGAAGGTGCGGTTTGACCGAGTTCGAGTTGACTCGGGCGAGTGTCATCCAACTTGGGTGAGTCATCAAGGAATGATATCTCATCTGTGTTGTTTAATATATATAGGGGGTTGATGGAGATGGCCCAGCCCCTTTTTATGGGCCTGGAATCAGGCCCAGGTTTGCTTGTTAGTCATGTGGTATGATGGTTTTGTAGTGTATTGAATAAGAGGAATCATATGGTATTGGACGGTGGATATGCATGTTATTCTCGGATTTGCAATTGTATAATTGGGCTCATGGCCCATTCATCCGGTAGGATATGAGTGATCAGATAATGGATGGTTAGAAATAAATGAACAACAGTCTACATTTGATATGTCTATGGCCGCAACTGATGAGATCGAATAGGACCATTTTTCGACCGTCCATTTTCCACCCACAGGTGGCCCACCTGATCAGTGGCACACCGGATTTTCGGTGAGAGCATTCTTGCCATTGGATCTACTTACTAAATGAACCCATTGGACCGGTGTTTACCATGGAAGCATGTTTGAACCCAACCTCGAAAGCAGATTTTCCAAGGTCTAATCCCAACCCTAGACCCCATTCAAGCCACCTAACTCATGCGATTGAATACTAACCCTAACATAAGTGGGGCTGCAGCATATTAGATCTTTAGCAAAATAAAGTCTACAATTACTCTTTATATAGTCTAAAATATGGATGGAAATGGTCACTAAACTACATAGCATGTGGGCCCCAGGATAGTGCCAATCATGAACTATTTTATACATATGGATGGATCTTACCATAACTCTACATAGCGTAAAGCCCCACAACATAGACGGTTCGAATCAAGGACCCTATTTTCTACATGAATGTATGTTAGTTATAACTCATATTTACAAGTAGTGCATGTAAAGTCAAGTGTGGATTGCTTGAGGCCTTAATTCAAACCCAAACCAACATACTGATGGGAAAAAGATCGATTTTTCTACCTTAGCCCAACTCAACTGTGCCGGCGTAAACTTCAGGTTGGGGCCATTCCAAGTTGCACCCGTAGAATAGGGTGTGGGCTGAGTGTGACGTCGGCCTATATTTAGGGCACCTAGGGCTTGAACACTTGACCTTCCTCTCCAATATCACACTTGACCT
Source organism: Magnolia sinica (assembly GCF_029962835.1). Taxonomy (NCBI): domain Eukaryota; kingdom Viridiplantae; phylum Streptophyta; class Magnoliopsida; order Magnoliales; family Magnoliaceae; genus Magnolia; species Magnolia sinica. The sequence continues at coordinate 71,190,359 of NC_080587.1, read as the reverse complement.
TTCTCTCCGATATCATATCAAATAACTACTTTCTCTTAAAGCTCAAGTGGTTAGAAGAGGGTGTATCAAGGGACTCTCTACTCACTACTCATTAAAACTCATAGAAAGGAGTAGGAAAAGGGTGAGCCAAAGATATCTAAGTTGTTCATCATACTAATAGCATGATCAATCTGGCCCATTTGATATCATAGAGGAGATAAGAAGCTTTGAAGATCATTGATCAATGGCTCAAGGTACACACATTTATCTTGTAATCATTTGGGTTTCAGGATTTGTATAATCATGCATCTACAATCCCAAGGGAAGAACCATCATTGAAGTGATTATCTTAAGGACCATGTTTAAGTAAAAAATTAAAGCCAATTATGGAACCTCTTGAAATGAACTGGACAACAAAGACCTAATTTTCATGGGTCTGATTTGAGTCATCCTAAAATGAACCTACATCTGATCTGACGTGGCCCACACTCATCTTAGGAGGGTTGTTAATTACTAAGTTAAGAAAAGTGGGTATTAAGAACCTATCTATACTTGGATAGCAAAGTAATTAATACATCACCTATAGAAGAGGGAATTGAAAATTTGAAATTAGTTAATTAGTAATTAGGATTTTGAATAATAAAAGGAATATCAGAAATCAAATTTCCTTCCTCTTCATTTTCTCTATCTTCGTGATGGAAAATCTGGGTTGTCCCGTCCTCTTGGTAGGACCTCTTCAGCTGGGTTTATCTTTTCAACTTGGTTCTTGAATTCTTCTTGAATTTATCTAAGATAGCTGAGGACCGTATTTGTAAAATGTGGATTCAATCAATGTATTCAAGGCACTATTTATGTAAAAATCCCATTATGCATTTTATACCTGATCGAGACCTGAGTAGGGAGAAATGTGTCATGTTTAGATCCTCCCGTGCCAACACCCGACCTATTAAATTGGTTTCTTTTGATTTGGGCTCGACTAGGAACCAAACCGTATTTTAATGGATAGCGTTCGGGGCCAAAAATATCAACACGATTATGAAATGGTCAGCTCCGAGACTTTTGCTGACCCAACCCGAACTGACATGATTGTACTCATGCCTAACCGATTTGGGCCGAAACCAAACGTAAGTATGAGTTCCATCATTTCTCTAAAAGCTCGAGCTGGTAGGGGATGGTGTATCAATATATATGTGAGGGAACGAGGGTGGAGGGACACTCACATTGAGGCATATTTGCTACTCTCGGGATTTAAAATAAGACCTTTCGATCTAATACCATCTCAAATCACCACTTTCTCTATAAAAGCTTGAGCTTGTAGGATGTCGTATCAATGTATATCAAGTGACTTTAACAAATATGGATTTAGTTTGAATAAATTAGAATAAAATCTCATTTCTGAATAGAAATTAAACTGTTTGGACAAGGATCAATTTGTCATTTGTTGAGTTATTGAATAATGAAAATCATGAATGAATTCTCATAAGCAATTTAGTATCCTGTGCACTACAAGGCAAATCCCCCTTGAAGAAGATTAGGCACTCGTCCTTACTCATGGATAGGGTGTTAAGGGCAGGTGAGTCCATTTGGGCTTGGCCCACCTTAAGCTGGACTTGTGCTAGAGTATGTCTCAAGGGCTGGGCTTGGGTTTAAAATTCAAGCCTGGTTTTCACTCAGGCTGGGTTTAGGCTGTGTACAACAACTTGTCGGCCTGGTTCAGCTCATTAAGGGCCTATTTTGTTCGTGGGATTAAATGGTATAGAATTGCATTAGATGGGATTAACAACATTATTGGATCAGGGATTGCATGTCTGGAAATACCATGGTATTTTGGCCAGCCAATCCCCATGTTTGGAATCAAATCTTTTGCATTAAGCTAAACCCACGTTTGGTGGACCATGAAATTGTAATTAGGGCCTGTTTGGCCAACTGCATTAGGTGGGATTAAGGTGGATGAAATTGTAAAAGTTACAATAAATGCATGTGTAAGGTATTGTCCCGGGATTGGGTATATCCCATGCTTTCTAATACTATGTTTGGAATATTGCATTAAAAAAGAAATCCCGGGATTTACTTTCAAATTACACTTTGGATGAAGCAAAAATACATCATCCATGGGATAAGTAATCCCATCTCATACTTTCCAACATAAGGCTCATTTTCCAAAGCCTATTAAGTTAATTTTAATTCCATCTCACACTCCTTCCATACATGCCACTCCCATTTTCAAAGGGGAATTAGTAATGCAATCCCATTTAATACAACTTAATGGACCAGATTTACAACTGGTGTGGGTCACTTGTACACATATATAACTTGAATGTCATGTATAAATGACGCATATCATGGATGGCATGAATAAAACACATGTATCAATGTGGGGCCCACAAATGTAGATGATTTCAAAATCCATATAAACCAGCATGAGACCAAATGTAATTCCCTCCCACATAATCCCAATCCCTTGTGCAATTTGCACGAAACCAAATGCAATTCTATCCCTCCTAATCTCATCTAAAGCCCATACACCAAACACGCCCTAAGCTTTGCAATGGCAATTTCATAATATACAAACCCTTTGCATCTCTCTCTGGACCAACCCACACTTCTTTATGGTCATTGCTGTCAGTTCACCTGTCTCTCCATACCAACCCACATTGGCTTACTGTCATTGCATAAACGGTGGACTAGTGACTATTGCAGTAGGTTTGCCTTTGCCTCTCTCTAGTGGACCCAATCTAAGTTTAAGACTACATCGAACAATGCAAGCTGGTCTTGGATATAACTTGCCTGGCCCTAACTTGGCAAATAGACATTCCTACTGATGTACCAGACCATCTATAAATGCAAGTGGGTCCAATCCTAGTTTTAAATGGGTTAGACCTGAGGCTAAAATCTGGACCACCCTTCACTGTGCTCTTGATACTCGGTGTTAATTCTGAGTCCGACAATAGAAAAGAAAATAAAGGAGACTCTGGCTAGAGTAGGGGACCCTTCGATGCCAAAGTCAAGTTAGGAATCTAGGTCTAAGTAGCGTAGGGTAGGCTTAAGGTGTTAGATGTCGCGTTCCTATTCCGGTATCAACGTCTCCTATTTATACCTTTCATCTAAAGTAGACGTGTCCGTTTTTCTCGGCACCTTATTAGGCCTCAACCGCGAACAATGGAGGTCGTGCAAATGGAGATCGTGCAAAAGTCGTGCAGGTGTGGGCGGTTAAGCAATTATCCTAAGGACGTGACATCAGGGATAATCCGAGCGCTAAGGATGAACCGAAGTCCAACTCGAAACGATCCTTATGGTCGGTTCACGCAATGGTGATATCCGTCAGACTCGGAGGGAGAGCTTAGTACTATACTTATATTCTGAGCCTGATTTCACTATACTCGGAGCTCGGAGGAGGTTACACCACACTGCGTAGTACTTTGCTGGCCCAAACTGCTCAGAGTAAGAGATGGGTCAACTCAGAGTGACATGTAAAATTTTCCATAATAGACTCTATATGGTGCATTACCATACATATCAAAAAGAGCAGTGATTATTCTTCAGTTGTGTGACCAAAGGACTGACTCAGTTGTGATAAGTCCTGTGTTCACTCCAACTCAGTCAGACCCGACCTGTTTTCGAGTGACCCTGATGACTCACCCTAACTGGACCCAATCAGGCTGGTCCACCGGACTCAAGACCAGACAATCTGTCCAAGTGGGCCCGAGTCTTTTAAGAGCTACAATAGGAATACTACATTAACCATTTGATTTTGCCCTTGTGATTCAGACTGTGATAAACATCAATTCAACGGTTAGGATCTTGTGCTCAAGTGTGATTTCTGAGATATGCTCGATCCACAACATGCCCAGTTGTTTGGATGGCCTGGATAGAGGATAAGCCAAATCTAACCCTTAAAACATTATGATTAATCCCACACGAATGCAAAACATAGGAGTGCGTAATGCACACCTTCTCCTCAATTTTCAACTGCATGGCTAGAAATGGATCACATGTGAAAATGTGGCGCATGTTTGGAAGATCCAAGCCGCTCATTTTGCGGAGCCATATTACAGTGCCTTGATCCAAAAACCGGATCAATCTTCAAATGGAGAAAAACTGAAGGGTTAAAAAGAAGTCAACCAATAGATACATGAACGAGTCTGATATTCAGATGATAGGATCTACATGGTGGACCAGGTCTGATGAACGGAACGGATTCTCTGCCTGCCTTTCACATTGGCAGGTCTTAGAAACCCAAAAACCCGTTTGCATGGAGGACTCTGGATCCACCGCACTCTGCGCATGTTAGTACCTAGCTGCTAACTCCTCTAACTTACACGGCTATCACACACCTCTCCTTCCGGAATCCGATTTCGTCAGCCCCTTAAGCTTCACCAAGAACCGCACCTTCTTCTCCCAGCTGGTGGACCCCACCTTCCTCCTCTTACCCCCAGGCGAATCCAACGACAGCCCATCCTCACCGTCGGATCTCCCCACGTACTCCTCAGATGGCCCACTCCCATCCGTCAGATCGCCACCCCTCCCTCCATCCTCCAGCAAACTCCCCTGCAGCGCCGAGATCACTGCTCTGATCGCCACGTCAGCATCCCTCCTATTCCGCAGCAGGATCTCTCCGACCTCTGCCGTCGTGAGGGCCCCACCCGCCCGCATGCTGCTCTCCACCACGTGGAACAGCACGTGCTCATCCACCCCAAGGTACCTTCCCGCCAAGACCTTGAACGCGTAGAACCCACACGAGCCGAGCCGCACGTGCACATCCATACGCCCGTATCTAACGAGCGCCGGGTCGACACTGTCTCTGTGGTTAGTAGTAAAGACGATGATCCTCTCTTCCCCGCAGCAAGACCACAGCCCGTCCGTGAAATTCAGCAGACCCGAGAGCGTGACCCGACCCTCCACATCATCATCGCCACCGTCCATCGCCCTCCTCGCCTTCTTCGATACCCGATCCGCCGTCAGATCGAGCGAGCAATCGATATCCTCGATCACGATCATCGAACGGTTCGTCGTCTGGATCAGCAACGCCCGCAACTCGGAATTATCCGACACCTTCGTCAGCTCCAGATCGTACACATCATACCGTAGATAATTCGCCATCGCAGCGATCAGACTCGATTTACCGGACCCGGGCGGGCCGTACAGCAGGTATCCGCGTTTCCACGACCGGCCCACCCGGTGGTAGAAATCTCGGCCGTTGGAGAATGCCGTCAGATCCGACGTGATCTCGTCCTTGAGATCCGGATCCAACGCAAGCGTGTCGAACGTGGATGGATGGCGGAAGGGGACCGAGGCCCACCCGGACTCGTACGATCCATGGCCAGTGTTGGTATACAGACGGCGCTCCCGCGAGACACGCTCGAACTCCTCCGCACGTGCGGAGATGGAGTCGAGGTAGGAGGGGAGGAGGCGAGTGCGGTCGCGCTTTGGCATCCTGAGGCAGAAGCTGCGCTTCTCCTCGAGCGAGTCTTGAACGGTCTCGATGTGGTGGGTCCACCAGACGCGGTGGCCCATGAAGGTGTCTTCGAGCGTGTGGTTGGGGGCGACGGTGAAGGAGACACGTGTGGAGTTTTTGGGGCGAGTGAGGGTGAGGCGACGGCACGTGGTGGAGGGGTCGAGGGAGTTGAGGTAGAGGGTGACGTGGCGGTAGAGATCGTTGACGTCGACGCCGCAGTAGCCGTTGAATTCAGGGATTTCGAAGTAGGAGTATGGACTGAGCGAGTCTTGGAGCGATTCCCAGAGAGAGTGGAGGAGAGAGAGGAGCTGAGAAGGGAGGACGTTTTGAAGGACAGTCAGGAGACCGAGGAATGACCACATCTGAGATAAGATCTCCATATTGAGATTTGGGTTTTGGGTTTTTCTTCTTTTCGGTGTGAGTGAGTGAGAGCGAGAGAGAGATTCTGGACGTGTTTGGATGTGCCATTTATAGGACGGACAGATTTTGAAAAAGGAGGGAGTCGAGGGTATTTTTGTAAACTTTCATCTCACTGGACAACTATATCCGAGATTTTCAATCACTTGTCATGCTATCCTGATAATATCGCGAGATTTTCAAAATCTCGACACATTTTTTTGACTTACCGGCTATTGCAGTTTAATATAAGAACTTAAAATATATGAGCTGAGAATTCTTGCATAAACCCAACACACGACCTATTAGCCTCTGACCCAGTTAACCCACTTATAAATTCTTCATGTCATACTAACCATTTATTTATAAGTGGTTTGGCCTCAACTAACCGAACCCAAATCCTCCATTTCTGTTTAAATGGGTAGGTCGGGCTCGACTAACCCAACTCAACTCAACTACCCATGTTCTTATTTAGGCTTTAAAATGAAGTTAAAAAATTTAGGGGTTGCTTGGCACTGTCAATTTAGGGGGATTCAAGGATATTTTTAATTTATAGATCATTTGGTATGATAGATTAGAGGGTATGTTGGATTCAAGGAATTTTAAATCCTCATTTTAGTAAGCTTTATGATCCCTTCTTTTCACTTTGAGTACCAATCATTGCTTTTATTTTCTCATTTTTAAAGGTAGGAAAGTAGCTTGTGTACTGCGTGTGTCACTAGGATACTCATCTATTATCTACAAGGCCCGTTGGTGATTATCAATTGCATCAATAAAATTGTATCGACAAAATGATTTAAGCGGTCCAAACATTGGACATATTAATCAACGGTTAAAAAAGTTAGTTGCTTAGCTGTAATATTATGCTTGTGGTCCATCTGAGGCTTAGAACTTCATTATTTTATGTCAAATTATATATTTCAATGAGCTTAATATAATTATTGTGTCAAACATCACATATGTACATTAATTTGAGATAATTTTGAAAATATATTGCATGATTTAAATAGATAACTATTTTTGAATTATATGAAATTCTAAATCTTGAGTATCGAATACATTTAGAGATTTTTGAATCTAAGGTTATATAAATCTTGAGGACTTTCAATTCAGGTATTCTGAATCCACGGTACCAAACAATGCCATAGTCTAGGTAATAGATATGCACGTATATTTCAAAATAATAATAATAATAATAATAATAATAATTCTATATTCTATTTCCAGCTCTAAATTTGCTTTTACATCCCAACCCATTGATAACTTAATATGGCAGGTCGGATAAGTTTCAACCTTAGCCCAACCCATTTACTTAACTGGCTAAAGCTCTGGCCTGAGCCCAACCCATTGCCCCTTTTGTTTAGCTTGGTTGGAACCCGCCTAAAAAAGGGTCAAGCCAACCCAACGGGTCAACCTGACCCATTGCCACCTCTGGTTTATACTTTAACATTCAATTTTCTAAATTTAAAATTATTTAGTAATTTTAATCAATATTTTTAAATATTTTAATTTCAGTCAGATTTATAATAATCTGAAAATCTCATGAGAAATTGGAGGGCTGAGAAATGGCAGGAGTGAGCTGAGAGGGGTAAGGTTGTAATAAAGGAAAAGGCAAAGGTGAGTCCGAGGCGACGTCTCTTTTCTTTTCCGCGGCGCACGCACGGACTTTTGCTTTTTCTTTTTTCTTCTTCGCTTTTGCTTTTGTTGCCTCAAATTCCCTTCTTAAGATTTCTGATTTTACCAAACAGTACTCAGTTTCAAATTTAGGTATTTTATGTGAATGACTAAAACGCCCTTCCTTAGTTCTTTAAAGAGTGGTTCAGGAACTGTGGGGCCCACATGGTGTGTGTATTACTTGCAACCAGTCCAACGAATGCAAATCACCAAAAAAATAAATAAATAAATAAATAAAATCCAAACTGGAGTGTGGCCCATCTGATGATTGGATTGGACTGATTTGATTAGTTCCTCTGATGCATTTGTTAGATGGGTTTCACGTCATGAGTAAACCATGTAGGCCCCACAATTTTCGGTTTTGCTTCTCTATCTTGGAAAAAAATGATCGTATTTTGGCCATTTCAACACAAAAGTACATTTTGAGAAATTTTGAAAGAAAGACAACTATTTAGTGAATTAGAGTTCTTGAAGAAATTTTCTATAAGGCAAGAATTGTGGGGCCCACGGGTCTGTGTATGACATCCAACCTGTCCAACATATGCATTCGAACATGATGATCATTTGAGGAAAAAAAATTAGCCCATCAAATCATTGGATGTACTCACAAGTGAATTTGGATGTTTTTGAGTCTTGTGAGTTGTTTTTCATGGTGTGGCCCATCTACAGTTGGATCCACCATCTATTTGTTCATCTGATCATGATAGTGTATTGGACGCCTTGGATGTCATGCAATGTCTATTGGGCTACATGGTTCTCATATTCAACACTTCTTAAAGAAAATAAATCAATAAATAGGGCGTTTAGTAATTCCACGTCACAGCTCTTAGTCACTTCCAATGGTAGAGATATTGTTTGGTAAAATCCCAATTAGTTTTTGCTATAAAAATCTGACATGGATAAGCTCAACTCAACTCAACTTGAAATTGAATTTAAATTAGGTTGAGCTAGTTTTTGGAGCTTAAAAATTTTTTGAGCTCAGTTTGACCTTGCTCAGGCTTGACTCAACTCAGATTAAGCCACAACTCAGATTGAATCGGCCCAATGACATGGTTATTTTGATACTAATGCTGCTCACTAAGTTTGATGAAATGACTCAACGAAGTGTTTTTTTAGGTCCATACATTTTCCGTGGGATCAGCGGGTGACAAGGAAGGAATAAATACAAAACAAATCAACATACTTTGAGTGCATACATTCTCCTTGTATCTTGATTTTGATGTTGCTTATTGATTGTTTAACGAAATATCTATAGAGTGTTGTTATTATTTTGCATTATGTGATAAATTGAATATGCACTTTTACATTTTAAAAAAATGTTGCAGAAGCTCAGACCGTACCGAACTAAGCTGACGAGTCAGGCTCGAGGACCGAGCTGAGTCAAGTTCAATCTGGGTTAGCTATTGGCCGAGCCGTGCCGAGTTGTGCCAAGCTCGACACGGTTCAACTCGTGTACAGCTCTAGGTTTGGTTGTTTGTTAACATGCAATCCTGGCTGTTGCTACAGGACATGTGGGGCGTTCTTCCTTTCGACCTGGGGTTATCTTATAATGATCCTGACCATTAATATGGTAGGCCACACCTTGAAGTAGGGATGTACAGACAATAAACACTTGGAATATTTCAACCCTTTAATCATCTAAATCTTTTCACGTGAATTTGGACGGTCTACTTAGCCTTTGAATGATTTATGGGTTGAAATATCAATCCTAATCACGTAGTAAATAAATAAATAAAACGACAAGTATACCCTTTGAGGAATGGTAGTTGCACGCACTTTCCTCCCACGTGAAAACAAGGCACATGTGCTAGATCATAGCCGCTAGTCTGCCAATCCAAACAATGTAGATGCTTGCATGTATACACCGTGCACGTTGCACGCGTGTGGTAATCAGAACCGTTGACGCATCACATAATTTCAAAAGTGGACCAGTAGCTTTCATAAGAAAGCCTTGTGCGGGAACATTAGACAAGTCTCATATATATACCATAGTCCATCATCATTTTGAAAGTGTGGTGGTCCATCCTTCTCACACGTGTGATAATATACGCCTATCTAGCTAGACCATCTAAATTGTGGGGAATGTTGTGGTAGGAGAAAAACCGAACCATCCATTTGATTGTTGTTAAACCTATAGTGAACGGTCCGAATTCAAAGGTCAAGTAAGTTAGTTTCGACAATCCTCTCAGTGTAATTTTTGGCCTCTGCCCCATCCACCATCGGCCCAGTGAATTGGACGGTCTTGATTTCAGCAAAACAAAGACATTTGTGTATGGTTGATAAGTCCCCATCATTTTATAAACATTTACTTTCTTTTCCTTTTCAGCCCTTTTTATTTCTTTTACTCGTTTGATGTATACATATGGTTGAAATTTGTATACGTAGATGGCATGAAAAGCTGTGAAAGAGCAAGGTCAGATAGTAGAGTAGCAATGTGGAGTTATTTGATACTCTGCCTGAGTATGACTCTTGATACACAGACACTCATAAATTGCACACGTGGCATACATTAATTTTAACTAAATAAACTACATTGTGGAGCCTATTGTCACCAACAATGTCCCAGAATCAGATTAGTTCAGCAATCTTAACCTCTCATTAGCGGACAATTGTTGAAATACTGGCCATTGGATAATTTTTATTTATGACCATCCAATAAATGACCAATCACATAAAAAATCATGAAACATTTAAATTGTGACTTATTATTTTAATTTTTATTAAAATTAAGTGAATGACACGTATGCAATCTTTAAGTAATTTTTCAGTGCCTGCATAGCATGCATCACATTCTACCAGAGTATACCAGAGTATCAAAGGTTTTTGCAGTATCGGTAGGCTAATAGGTCAGCCATGTGAAAAAGATTTAAGGGAATCGCGAATAAAGCCCATAAAATGCATTTTTGCAGAATGTCAATATCCGACGGCTCAGATTCCACCTCGTTTGGGGATTCTTTGTGAGCCGAAAATCGGGTCCCGGCTAGGATCCGAGGGATTGCAAGAAAGGTGATGCTGTCTCTGGCAATGTCTCTGGTTTTCAATTCTAACAAATGGGGCCCATGGTTGGGTTATCTGGATCGTTGTTTTATTGGAGCCCACCGTGGATGGACGATTCTTGAAATCCGACTTCGATCAAGCATCAGATGATAGGATTTAAGGATTAAAAAATGAACGTTTAAGATTAGATAATCCAACGGTGTATTACAAGGGTGCCTGATGAACGGGTCAGATCTCATGTGTCCTAACAAATGGACAATTAAAACAATTTTTTCTTGTCATCCATTTCTTTTGTACAATGGCCCACCTGTAGACTGAACGGGCCTGATTTTAGTGTCCCACATGAAGGAAGGCTTTGATTTTGCACACGTGTGCCACATAGGCTTGTGTGCATATGGGTAGATGCCAAGGGTTCTACACGCGTGTGGGCTAGCCTCTGATAGCACCGGACCCAATCTCTTGAGTGAACTACGTTAAAAGTTCGGCTGACAATGTGGGTGAACATAATTGGCAATGAAACCATTCAATAGGTGGGACACATCTTTGATTGTCCACGGCCTAAAAATGGGAGTCAAGGGATGATCTTAGCCACCCAATCTGTGAACAAATTTTTATGAGTGTTAATGGTCCACTTTGAAGAAGCAATCTGTTGGAGCACATGCACTGATTGTGTCATGGAATGGTTCACATTGTACACTTTGGGAAAGCATGTTTTTATTCATGAATAGGGTTAACAATATCAAATATGGACTGTCTGTCCACCTGATGGGCCACTTGTTCATCGGGTTATAACTCAAAATTAAATTGCTGAAATTGGTGCTTTCATTCTATTTTGGAACAGGGGATTTTGATTAATCAAGCATAGTCTCGATTAATTGAGAAAATTTCAAATTTTTCTATTTACTCTTTGGACAATTTTGGACATGTTCGATCAATTAAGGTTATTCGAAAAATATATATTTATTCTCTTGACTCTTTTTAGCATGTTCAATTAATTGAATATCATGGTATCGATTGAAGGATCCTCGATCATGGTTGATCAATCGAAAGTTTGATCGACGGTGTGTGTTACTTCTGCATAAGTGTGTGGTTTTGTTTTTAATTCTGTTCGTAGCCTTATATAAATGAGTGTAATGCAGGATTAGGATTAAGGAACAAACGTGGGAGTCTTAAAGAGTTTTTTAGGCTTTTGAAAGGGAATTTCATCTTGAAAGATGAAGATTTCGAGAATTTGTAAGTCGCCTATCTTTTATAATTCCTTAATCATAGTGGATTGTTTTATCGCTTGGTGTCGAGGTTTTTTCTTGCAGGGTTTTTCTACATAAATCACTGTGTTATTTATGATTGCTCGTATTTTTTATTTCTCTACTGTATTTAGATCGAATATGAGACATGACTTTTAACGGATCAAATGTTAAATATGATATAGAAAAATTTATATGAAATAATAACTTTGAATTATGGAAGTTGAAGATGAAAGCTCTCTTGATTCAGTAAGGACTGTAGCAACTCCTTGGCAAAGTCAAACATCTTAAAACTATGAAGGATGAGGATTAGAAATACTTAAATAAAAAGGTGATAAGCACAATTCGATTGTACTTAGCTGATGATGTCGTATACAATGTGGTCAATGAGATGATTCCGCAGGCTTATGGGCGACGTTATAAAGCATCTATATGACGAAGTCACTCTCTAATCACCTATATCTGAAGGATCAAATCTCAATGAACACATCAACGCCTTCAACAAATTAATTTGTAAACTAATGAGCATGGAGGTGAAGATTGACGATGAAGATAAAGTCCCTATCTTGTTAATGTTCCTTCCGGATTCCTAAGAGAATCTGCTAGATACTTTGTGCCATGATAAAGATACCTTGGACCTAGATAATGTATCTCATCACTTCAATCGAAGCAATTAAGAAAGAGAAAAAAGTGGGGAAGGAACATCTATGGATGCACTGGTTGTTAGGGGAATAGAGTTTGAGTGAGAGAAAGTGAAGTCATGAACGAGGTTCAAGTCGAAGGGCAAAGGGAATTTGAAGTGTTGGAATTATGGTAGAATGGATCACATGAAGGACTGCACAAATCCTAAAACCTTGAAAGATAAGAAATCAAATACTTCTCCGAAAGAGACCAATTTAGTGAAATCCAGCAAGGAGATCAATGACTGCGATGTATTGTTCATGTCCAAGGTTAGACACTTGCAAAATAACTGAATTTTGGAAACGGAGGCATCGTATTACATGCGTCTTCATAGGAGTTGTTTCACCACGTACGAGTTTGATGGCAATTCGGTACTTATGGGCAATAATCATGCTTGTAAGATGGTTGTGATTAGTTCGATTCACATATGAATGTTCGATGGCATGGAGTGTATATTAACAGATGTGAAACACGTTCTAGATATTAAGAAGAATTTGATATCTTCGGGAACGCTTGATGCTCTTAGATGTAAGTTCTCTAGTGATGATAATGTTTTAAAAGTTTCTAAATAGGCACTCAATGTAATGAAGGCATATAGAAGTGGAAACCTTTATAGTTTGATTGATAACACTATATCAAGTGGAGTTACAACGACTGTATCAGACTCCACATCAACATGTTTGTGGCATGTACGCTTGAGCCACATGAGCGAACGCGGTATGAAAGTACTAATAGATCATGGTTTAATTCCCGTTTCTAAGAATTTTGATACGAATATATGTGAGCACTACATATACGATAAATATTCAAAATTGTCTTTTAAACTTGAAAAATATAATAATAAAAGATTGCTTAACTAGTACATTCTAATGTGTGGAGGTCATCGCCCATTGTTTCTGGAGGGAGTTATCATTTTTTGTCACATTCATTGATGATTACACTAAAAATGTGTGGGTTTACTTTTTAAAACTTAAATTTGGTACTTTCACCACCTGCAAGCAGTGAAAGGTCCTGCTGGAAAAATAGTTAAGGTGAAAATTAAAAGTACTTAAGACTGACGTAGAGAGTTCACTTCTATAAAATTTAATCAATTTTTTTTTAATGATTAGGGGATTGTACGGCATAACATACTTAGGCACATACTAAAGCAGAATTGTATGGCGAAATGTATAAATCAAATTCTCTTGGAGAGAGCACAAAGTATGTTACACAATGCTGGGATAGGCAAGGAGTTATGGACTGCAGCCGTTAATATGACTTGCTACTTAATGAATCGGTATCCATCTACACCGATTGATTGTAAATTTTCAGAAGAAATATGGAGTGGTCAAGAAGTTGACTACTCAGGACTACGAGTATTCAGTTGTGACGCTTACTCTCATGTATCGTCAGTTGAGATAGATAAGATAGACTAAAGGGATAAAAAGTGTACCTTTGTTGGCTATGGTAATGAAGTGAAAGAGTATATATTGTATGACCAAGTTTTACAGAAGATTATACTTAGTTGTGACGTCAAGTTCAATGAAGGTTTCTTGTATCGGAATGATAAACATCAGGAAACCGAAAAATTGATTGTTGATGTTGAAATTGACAAAGGTGAAACATTTGAAGAAGTATATATTATAGGCTTTTAAATAACTTTATAAAATAAGCCAAAGCATATATTATCAAGATTTCTCTACCCACACATCATTAAGTCTACGGATTAGTCAAAGGTGGTGCATCTTCAACTTGATTTAGTAAATACATGATTGGTCTCTCGGTCTAGACAGTACTTGTCCTCGAGCTTACCAACACAAGTGCCTAACACTGGCTTGGGTAATCCCAGCTCGGTTAGAGACCCAACAACTCAATTGGGTCTATTTTCCCGGCCCAAAACTGAAACATATCCAAATTTCAAGTGGACCACACCACAAGGAAAAATGTTGATTCACTATTAAAAACTTCTTGTGGGCCACAAAAGTTTTGGATCAAGCTGACATTTGTGTTTTTCCTTCATCCAAGTCTGTTGACCTTATCAACAGGGTGGATGGGAAATAAATATTTAAGTGGGCCTAGGAAGTTTTTAATGGTAGGCATTCAATCACCATTGTTTCCTATAGTTAAGTTCACTTGAGATTTCGATCTGCTTTAGTTTTGGACCCACATTTTAAATTAGCTCAAAAAAAAATAAAAAATTAACGGTGTGAATATAGAACGCATACATCAAGGTGGGCCCCACGGTCACGGCCTGACTGAACTCGGTCAGGCTCCCAATTACTAAAACAGGTTAGGCTTGGACGCCCACCAAACAATCGCCACCCTACACTCATCTACTCTTACCTACCAGTCAAAAGATTCAAATCAAACCCATGAATCGCCAACTGGCTGGAGATGTTCTCAGCCATTGATTTTCCAAGCCATGGGCCCCACACGCACTTATGGGGAACATGTCCCAGAATAGATGCTGCTTATCGGAACTTTTGTCATGAAAAGCTCTGGGAACCGTAGCTGGGCTGCACTCCCATGACAAACTGTCATGGAATTAAGCTAAAGTAGGCCCCACACCTGCCTACTAGTACTACCCTCACTCTCACGTACACCGGATAAAAAGAAGGTGGGCCCCACACATATGGAATCTTCGTGTTCCCGCAGCATCATCACTTCCTAAAGACGCTTGCTTTTGTCAAAAGAATTGCTAAAGCAGCATTGCATTTTGGAAAGAAGAACTGTTTAGTAGTCCCTGGGCCCCACCTAGTGGGGTCCACTATTGGAATCGGGACCGTTCATTAGTTGAGTCCTTTCATGGATGGCACAAGGTGCAATTTTTTTACACGATTGGATGTTCCTACGGTTTGGATTAAGGGACTTTCACATGAAAACTGTGAACCGTCTATCTCTTTTGATTTATCCGTTCGTTATCATGCCACATATGGACTCAATGAATCATAAGAAAAATGAATGGTTACCATTAAAGGGCCATCCATGGTGGGTTCTACAGAATGAACGGTTCTGATCATGGAGTAAGGATCCCATCCATTGTGGAGGAGGATCCCATCCATTGTGGAGGATCATGCACAAGTGGTCCAGCCAGCTACCAGTCTTTTTTCATCTTTGAAAATCACTATGGAATAATTGCAAACACCTCCCTTCTTGCTTGTGATAATTGTCAAACCACACCCCCTGCTTTGGGACTATTGCAAGTGCCCCCCTCCCCCACCACCTTAGAATCAGCAAATGAAAGAAATATCTATCCTCTGAGCTCTTATCGTCCACTTGTGGGACTTACCACTACATGAAAATGGTATTTAATCTGTCCAATAGGGTCCATCCATCATAAATATCAAATCCCTAGAAAATCAAGTTAATCCAATCATGGGATGGGCACCCAATGAAAAAAAATACAAATTCAAGTAGTGGCCACCTGGTTGTTGGATCAGCTTGATTTTTGGTGTTTTCCATTTTCATATTGATACGGCTAGGGTGGTTGCATGTAGAGCTGTATATGAGTTGAACTGAGTCGAGCTTGGCACAACTCGGCTCGACTCGACCAATGGCTAAATCCAACTCAAACTCAGCTTGGTTCAGTCTTCGAGCCTGTCTGGCTAGCTCGGCTAGGTTTGGTCAGCAGCTCAGGCCAGTTTAAGCCAAGTTAAAGTATATGCGACATTTTTTCAAACATGTAAAATGCATCTTCAATTTTTCACAAAATGCAAAATCGTAACAACACTTTATAGGTAATTCTTTAAACACTTGGCAAGCAACATTAAAATCAAGATTTGAGGGCAGTCAGACTTCATTGAGTCATTTCATTAAATACTTGGCAAGCATCATCAATATCAAAATAATCGAATCACCAAGCTAATTTGATCCGAATCGATTCGAGTTGAGGTTTGATCTGAGTCGGGTCCAGCTCAGGCAAGTTTGAACTCGGTTTGAAATTTTTTCGAGCTCCAAATACCAGCTTGACTCACTTCAAATCCAATTTCAAGTCGAGGCAAGTCGACCTTTCTTGAGTCGAGTCAAGCAAGCTAACCGAGATAACTCGACTCTTGTACATCTCTAGTTGCATGGAATACATTCTCTATGGTAGACGCACAGGTCTAAAGCTAGTTAAACGTCAGTTAAGGGCAACACAGGCAATTGTGGGGAGGTATTTGAAATAATCCAAATGACAGGGAGGTGTTTACAATTCTAAGAAATATTAGGGTGGTGTTTACAATTATCCCAAAAATAAAACCAGCCTCCGGACCATCTAACAACATTCCACACGTAGATGTATAACCACACCCCTACCCGTACACGCTTGGCACGTACGGGACGTCTGAGATGTAATTAGGTGGGCCCCTCCATGTAGATGGCCTGACCCAAAAATAAGGCTAGCTAACTCATCAGGTAGGCTACACACGTGCAAATTATCGACTGTCCTCGTTCCAAAGAACACCCTTGATGCACGTGATAAGCTGACATGGATGCCAACCTGGTA